>NC_057807.1:415711166-416003512 GCF_018294505.1 Triticum aestivum
CTGTGTGAACCCGAAAGATTTCACGGGTCAAACTTATCTGGTATTGCACCAGGTAAAACTTTCAACAACTAATGTCATTTTCGAAATACGAGAGGTGAATGAAGGTTATGCATTAAAGAAGTGGGAGTCGACCTTGAACTTTGTGTTCATGCCCATGGACACGATGTAGATCCTATCATGGAAGCTTCTTGTAACTATTTCCTTGATATAATATCCTTTGGTATCGGTGAATTGATCCTTTGCAATCGTGGTTCCGACCATGTCCTCCTTTAAATACCATTTCCCGTGCAAGTTTAAGCACTTGTCTTCTATAGAGCAATACCCCAGTCCAACCTCTACTTGGATCTGTCGTCGAGTATTACCCCATGGTATCTTGAGATTATTATGGAACTACATGACTTCTTATGAGTTATTCATCAAGTGCTACCTTCCCATTGATTCCAATTTTTCACGGGCTCTGAGTTATTAAACACTCAAAGACACCGATGACTGAACCGAGTCCGCACTACGGTTCAACATCTCTTCAGTAAGCTTCTACAAGTACGAGTTTGTACCCGATCACGCCATTCCTAGTCTGTTTGGCTATATCATTGTCGTGATGATTCTAAGTGTGCTACCTGGTCCTTCTTCTCGGAGCACAAATTTTCGACGGTGAGCTAATCTTACAATCGATCTTCCTCGTCATACCGTTCGCCTTGAACAACAATCCTAATTTCAAGTTTGTGTCCTACCCATGGTTCCAATAACCTTCCGCTACCTCATTCCTTTGACTTAATGTCGTCGCTGATTGATTACGTCTTCATGGAATCTCTCGACAAATATGTCGTGATCATCATGACCGTTCTGAGCTCTTCTAGGATATCATCTGAACTCATGATGACAAATACCTTCCTTTCCCCTCGTTGATTTGTGTTATCCTTGCCAACATTATTGCCTTCCCTCCGAGGCAAACTTGTTCGTGTTTTATGTGTTATACCTTGAGTTCCTTGCTACCCCGCATTGTTCTTCTTTACCTTGTAATATTACCACCTTTTATGTCAAGAATGCCGTGGGAATTTCACCACCTCTTGAGAATTCTTGGTATGGTGATATTTCTCACCATCGCCATTCTTCTTGGGTCCTCGTGTTGATTCCAACCAGGGTACCAACAAGTGAGCGGTGCTGTTTGGATTCGGCCCTTCTAGCATCCATATTGCTTTGAAGTTAATGGTCGACCGTTCATTCTTAGACTATTGATTATTGAATCACCATTCCAATGTTGTCCGTGCAACCTAGCCCATATTTCGGGTGCACCTTTCAACCAATGTTTAATTGTGTATGTTTTCCTCGAGCATACATCATTATACCATTTGATCTGACAAATGTTATCTCCTTGTTCACATTATTGTGGAAAATCCATCCGCTTGGAATTCTCGATGAATTGTTGCTGAGCCCATCAGCCACCTTCTCATCCTCTCCTTGGTTAAATGATGAACTCTTGTTTCGGAACTCGCTTCCATAGTTCATTTCCCGAAAATCTTACAATGTCAACTCATCAATTGTGTTGCACCTTTTCTTCTCAGGCATCCCGAGTCTAAGGTATCTTGACACCAATCAGATCTGAATCTCAGTCAGATATGATGGTTGGAACATGTTTCCAAGAGTTATAACATTGGTCTATTATGACCCGGTAAGGTGGTGTCTTTGCTTAGCATCCCTGGCCAAAGGCCCTATTGTTATAGATTCCTTTTTAGCAAGGTTAACCATTCTTCCATAAGGAAATTGTAAGACTTATTCTATAAGTTGTTCCTGATGGATCCTTTGTGTTTCCAAAGTCCGATCTTCACCTGATGACCAAGCCAATGCTATCTCGAAGCATGTCGGTTGTACTATGTTTTTCAACAAGAACATTTGAAGCCCAATTCTAAATGTTTCTTGCTCAATTATGCAAACACCATTGTATGGGTAATGTCATGAAAATTCTCTCCCGTACCTAAAGAGTTTTCTACATTATATCCTGCCACGGATATCATGCTCTGCTTGTCCTTGGGAAGGATATATCCCTGAATTATGTGTTTAAACACATTTTCCTTTCCATTGTTCTGTTTAATATGATAATCATATTTTACTTTCCATTGGTTGTTTGAACCTTTCTTGTGATCTATGTGATCTAAGCAGCAATATTCTACTGCTTATGTAAACTCCTCGGTGTACAATTCTGTCAGCAAGAACCTGTTACTATTGTTGATGACATTTTGGTAGCCACCGATGGACGAGAACTTTGCCTAATGGTCCGCCTCGTTCAACGAGCAGGGAAATGGTTCTCTTCGTCCCTCGCCCTTGGTATCGATGTTGTTGCCGACATAACTAACAGACTACCCTCTGACCTGCCTTGCTATCGTGACCGTGCAAGATGTCAGTCCCCTTCCTAGTTTTAACCCACATGGTGGGCCCATAACCCACAGGTCCACTGGATCAGAACCTGACTCTCCGGTACACCCATATCTCTGAATTTATTCCTCACGATTGGCTTCATATGAAGATCACCAACCACCTTCCTAGAGATGATCTAATCTGGTATCAGACGCAATACTTATTCTCGTTGCTTTGAACCCCTTACACGCCCTGTTTCAGGCATCGAACGATTGCCTAACCGTTTGAAACTTTGGTACAATCGTCTATTGCACTCAACAAATTCACTGAAATATAACTCGTGGGGTACCTTGTGTATTTCCCATTGAGTTCACCGTCAGATGCCCAGCTTTGTGCAAATGCATTCTTCCGGAGTTTTTCCCCTTGGTCGCGTTCGTAGGACGATGGAGATCCCGAAGAAAGGATGGCGACTTGAAGTAGAGAAATGAAGAAATCAATGAAAGGGATCAACCTCTTCGAAAGATCAACCAAAGATGAGAAGATCCGTTAGACTTCATAACCAGAACTTCCCCCCTTACACCCCTCTTAAATCTCGGGACGAGATTTCTTGTAGTGGAGGAGAATTGTGACGCCAAGATAGTTACGCTACAGTAATCCTCCACTAATGATGCCACGTCACCTCGATTACTGTGGTTAATCTCGCATTAGTTCGAAACCGATTTGAATTCAATTTAAAATCAGGCAAACAACAAAAGTTTTCAAAAATTAAAACTAAAATGTTCGGGTTGTGTCAAATAAATCGTAAGTAATTATGGTGGAGAAACCAAACTTTGATAAAATGTTTAAAGGCTCTAGAACAATTAAAACAGTAGTGAAAACAATTAAACAAATGCCTATTGAATTTATAGAATGCTAAAACTATTTTATTATGGGTTAATAATTAATCCCACAATAGTTTGTTGATAAGTACAAATTTAGGCACTAGGGGTAAATTTTATAAAACTAAAGATAAATGAAACTACAAATAAAAAAATAAAAGAAAAGAAAATATAAAAACAGAAAACAAAACTAACAAAGAACAAAAAAAAGAAATAGAAGAGACACCCCCCCGCTGGACCATGGCCCAGCAGGCCATCGGGCCAACCAGGCCGGCCCAGCTGGTGCCTACAGCACCCCCTGGGGCGACCGAACCGTAGCGTCACCCCCACTCCCCCCATCGTTCCCCACGACCCCCCCACTCACTCCTCCCTCCCCCTCGACTGGATTGGGGTCGAGCGACCCCGACCCCATCGCCGCACCGTCGCAGCCACCTCGTCGACGCCGCCTAGAGGACCACCTCGCCGGACCTCGCTTCCCCGTCTCCCCCTCGTCTGCTTCCCCCACCTCTCGATCCCGATCTGGATCGGGAAGGGGAATGAACTCGGCGCCCCTCGCCGCCTCGGCCCCCGCCGCTCAACACCGACGTCGGTGTCGTCCCTCGCCGCAACTGCTCGTCTCCTCGTCGCCCGGCCGTCCTCGACCTCCTCCCTGAACGGCCTCAATGACCCCGCCGCCCAGATCGACCGCGCACGGTGCCGCCTGGACCTCGCCAGACGTCCTCGCCGGTCTGCCTCCTCCTCCTCGCCGGCCTGCACCTCGTCACCGCGTCGCTAACTTCTCCGTCTCCTCCCCGCGCCCCACTGCCCCGATCCCTGCATCTCGCTGTGAGCCTCCTCCTCCTCCTCTCCTCCTTCAGTCTCGCGCACACACTCACGACCGCGACATCGTCCGTGCGCTGGCCGCGCCCACCGCCTCGCCCCGCTGAGGCCTCTCTGCCTCGCCCTCTCCCTTGCTCCCCGCGTCCTCGCCTCTGCTGCCGCGCCCTGACGCCGTCCCGCCGTGGCCTCACCGCTGTCGCCTCCGGCGGCCGGCCTCGCCGTGCCCTGCTATCGCCGGCGCCCCCCTGGTGGCCCTGATGGGCGCGTACCCGCACCCGCGCCCAAAACCGCTATGGCCCCCTGGGCCTATGACATATGGGCCCCGCCCACAGAACATGTTTAAAAACATAGAATTAAAAGAATTTAAAATAATATTAATTAAATAGTTAATTAAATTCCAGAAATTAATAAAATCTTTAGAAAATCATATCTTTTAATCCGTAACTCGGATTAAAATATTTTCAACATGAAAGTTGCTCAGAACGACGAGACGAATCCGGATACGCAGTCCATTCGTTCGCCACACACCCCTAACCTATCGAACTCGCAACTTTCCCCCTCCGGCTCCTCTGGTCGAAAACGCGAAACACCGGGAATACTTTCCCAGATGTTTCCCCCCTTAACCGGTACCACCTCATACCATGTTAGGGCACACCTAGCACCGCTCATTGTCACGTCACGAATCGTCGTGTTTATGTTTGCATTGTATTCATTGTTTCTTCCCCCTCTTATCTCCGGTAGACTACGAGACCGACGCTGATGCCACCAAGTACGACTACGTCACCGACGACCCCTCTCTCTTGCCAGAGCAACCAGGCAAGCCGCCCCCCTTGATCACCAGATATCGCCTATTCTCTTCTATACTGCTTGCATTAGAGCAGTGTAGCCTGTTACTGCTTTCCGTTGATCCTATTCTGATGCATAGCCTGACATTGTTGCTACATCTGTTGATACCTTACCTGCAATCCTAAATGCTTAGTATAGGATGCTAGTTTATCATCATTGGCCCTACATTCTTGTCAGTCTGCCTTGCTATACTATTGGGCCGTGATCACTCGGGAGTTGATCATGGGTATATATTATACATACATACATACTATACAGATGGTGACTAAAGTCGGGTCAGCTCGAAGAGTACCCGCGAGTGATTCACGGATTGGGGGCTGAAAGGACCTTTGTCCCGACGGCCCTCTGTGTGGATCTTTGAGGCGGAGCGACAGGGCAGGTTGAGACCGCCTAGGAGAGAGGTGGGCCTGGCCCTGTTCGGCGTTCGTGGACACTTAACACGCTTAACGAGATTTTGGTATTTGATCTGAGTTGGCTACGAGCCTATACGCACTAACCATCTACGCGGGAGTAGTTATGGGTATCCCGACATCGTGGTATCAGCCGAAGCACTTCAGACGTCAGCGACGGAGCGGCGCGCGCCGAATTGGACTGGAACGCCATTAGGCTAGGTCGTCTTTCGGCCGCGTACGCAACGTGCAGGTGTGCTATGGGCGATGGGCCCAGACCCCTGTGCGCTTAGGTTTAGACCGGCGTGCTGGCCTCTCTGTTTTGCCTAGGTGGGGCTGCGACGTGTTGATCTTCCGCGGCTGGGCATGACCCAGGAAAGTGTGTCCGGCCAAATGGGATCAAGCGTGCTGGGTAAGTTGGTGCACCCCTACAGGGAAGTTAATCTATTCGAATAGCCGTGATCTTCGGTAACAGGACGACTTGGAGTTGTACCTTGACCTTATGACAACTAGAACCGGATACATAATAAAACACACCCTTCCAAGTTCCACAGACAACCCGGTGATCGCTTTTCTACAGGGCGACGAGGAGAGGATCGCCGGGTAGGTTTATGCTATGCGATGCTACTTGGAGATGATACTTGGAGATGATACTTGGAGGTGCTACTTGAAGATGCTACTTTTAGATGCTACTTGGAGGACTTCAATCTACTCTCTTCTACATGCTGCAAGACGGAGGCTGCCAGAAGCGTAATCTTCGACATGACTAGCTATCCCCCTATTATTCTGGCATTCTGCAGTTCAGTCCACCGATATTGCCTCTTTACACATATACCCATGCATTTGTAGTGTAGTTCCTTGCTTGCGACTACTTTGGATGAGTACTCACGGTTGCTTTCTCCCCCTTTTTCCCCCTTTCCTTTCTTTCTGGTTGTCGCAACCAGATGCTGGAACCCAGGAGCCAGACGCCACAGTCGACGACGACTACTACACTGGAGGTGCCTACTACTACGTGCAGGCCGCTGACGACAACCAGGAGTAGTTAGGAGGATCCCAGGCAGGAGGCATGCGCCTCTTTCGATCTGTATACCAGTTTGTGTTAGCCATCTTATGGCAACTTGTCTAACTTATGTCTATACTCAGATATTGTTGCTTTCGCTGACTCGTCTATGATCGAGCACTTGTATTCGAGCCCTCGAGGCCCCTGGCTTGTATTATGATGCTTGTATGACTTATTTATGTTTTTAGAGTTGTGTTGTGATATCTTCCTGTGAGTCCCTGATCTTGATCGTACACGTTTGCGTGCATGATTAGTGTACGATTGAATTGGGGGCGTCACAATAACCTAGTACAAATAATTTTACACTAGAATTGAACTAGCTCTATAACCTAGTATAAATCATTTAACACTAGAGTTGAACTAGCTCTATAAACTACTACAAATAATTTTAGAATCGAGTTCAACTAGCTTTATAACCTGGTATAACTAATTTTACACTAGTGTTGAACTAGCTCTATAACCTTGTACAAATAATTTTACACTAGAGCGGAACTATGTTTATAACCTAGTTAAAAAATTACACTTGACTTGAACTAGCTCTATAACATAGTACAAGTAATTTTAGACTAGAGTTGAACTAGCTCTATAATCTAGTACAAACAGTTTTAGACTAGAGTTGAACTAGCTCTATAAACTAGTACAAATAATTTTACACTAGTATTGAACTTGCTCTATAACCTAATACAAATAAATTTACACTAGATTTTAACTACCTCTAGAAACTAGTTCAAATAATTTTACACTAGAGTTGAACTAGATTTATAACCTAGTACAAATAATTTTACACTAGAGTTGAACTAGCTCTATAACCTAGTACAAATAATTTTAGACTAGAGTTGAACTAGGTCTATAACCTAGTACACATAATTTTTCACTAGAGTTGAACTAGCTCTATAACCTAGTACAAATAATTTTACAATAGAATTGAACTAGCTCTATAACCTAGTACAAATAATTTTACACTAGAAATTGACTAGCTCTATAACCTAGTACACATAATTTTACACTAGTATTGAACTTGCTATATAACCTAGTACAAATAATTTTACACTAGATTTGAGCTAGCTGTATAAACTAGTACAAATATTTTTTCACTAGAGTTGAACTAGCTCTATAACCTAGTACAAATAATTTTACACTAGAGTTGAACTAGCACTATAACCTAGTACAAATAATTTTACACTAGCGTTTAATTAGATCTATAACCTAGTACAAATCATTTTACACTATAGTTGAACTATCTCTATAACCTAGTACAAATAATTTTACACTAGAAATGAACTAGCTCTATAACCTAGTACAAATCATTTTACACTAGAGTTGAACTATCTCTATAACCAAGGATAAATAATTATACACTAGGGTTGAACAAGGACTATAACCTAGCACAAATAATTTTACACTAGAATAGAACTACCTCTATAACCTAGTACAAAATTTTTTCACTAGAGTTGAACCAGCTCTATAACCTAGTCCAAATAATTTTATACTAGCGTTGAACTAGCTCTATAACCTAGTACAAATCATTTTACACTATCGTTGAACAAGCTCTATAACCTAGTACAAATAATTTTACACTAGATTTGAACTAGCTCTTGAAACTATTTCAAATAATTTTACACTAGAGTCTAACTAGCTCTATAACCTAATACAAATAATTTTACACTAGAGTCTAACTACCTCTATTACCTAGTACAAATAATTTTAGACTAGAGTTGAACTAGCTCTATAATCTAGTACAAATAATTTTACACTAGCGTTGAACTAGCTCTATAACCTATTACAAATCATTCTACACTATAGTTGAACTAGCTCTATAACCTAGTACAAATCATTCTACAGTAGCGTTGAACTAGCTCTATAACCTACTACAAATAATTTTACACTAGCGTTGAACTAGGTCTATAACCTAGTACAAATAATTTTACACTAGGGTTGAACTAGCTCTATAACTTAGTACAAATAAATATACACTAGCGTTGAAATAGCTCTATAACCGACTACAAATAAATTTACACTATAGTTGAACTAGCTCTATAACCTAGTACAAATAATTTTACACTACTGTTGAACTAGCTCTATAACCTAGTACAAATAATTTTACACTAGCGTTGAACTAACTCTATAACCGAGTATAAATAATTTTACACTAGCGTTGAATTAGCTCTATAACCTAGTGCAAATAATTTTGCACTATAGTTGAACTATCTCTATAATCTAGTACAAATAATTCTACACTAGAAATGAACTAGCTCTATAACCTAGTACAAATCATTTTACACTAGAGCTGAACTAGCTCTGTAACCTAGTACAAATAAATTTACACTAGAGTTAAACTAGCTCTATAACCTAGTACAAATAATTTTACACTAGAGTTGAACTAGCTCTATTACCTAGTACAAATAATTTTACACTAGAGTTGAGCTAGCACTATAACCTAGTACACATCATTTTACACTATAGTTGAACTATCTCTATAACCAATACAAATAATTTTACACTAGCGTTGAACTAGCTCTATAACCTAGTACAAATATTTTTACACTATAGTTGAACTAGCTCTATAACCTAGTACAAACAATTTTACACTAGAAATGAACTAGCTTTATAACCCAGTACACATCATTTTACACTAGAGTTGAACTAGCTCTATAACCTAGGACAAATAATTTTACACTAGAGTTGAACTAGCTCTATAACCTAGTATAAGTATTTTTTTCACTAGAGTTGAACTAGCTCTATAACCTAGTCCAAATAATTTTACACTAGCGTTGAACTAGCTCTTTAACCTAGTACAAATCATTTTGCACTATAGTTGAACTAGCTCTATAAACTAGTACAAATAATTTTTCACTAGAAATGAACTAGCTCTATAACCTAGAACAAATCATTTTACACTAGAGTTGAACTAGCTGTGTAACCTAGTACAAATAATTTTACACTAGAGTTGAACTAGCTCTATAAACTAGTACAGATAATTTTACACTAGAGTTGAACTAGCTCTATTACTTAGTACAAATAATTTTACACTAGAGTTGAGCTAGCACTATAACCTAGTACACATCATTTTACACTATAGTTGAACTATCTCTATAACCTAGTACAAATAATTTTACACTAGCGTTGAACTAGCTCTATAACCTAGTACAAATCACTCTACACTATAGTTGAACTAGCTCTATAACCTAGCATAAATGATTTTACACTAGCGTTGAACTAGGTCTATAACCTAATACAAACCATTTTACACTAGGGTTGAACTAGCTCTATAACCTAGTACAAATAATTTTATAGTAGAGTTGAACTACCTCTATAATCGAGTACGAATCATTCTACACTATAGTTGAACTAGCTCTATAACCTAGTACAAATAATTTTACACTAGCGTTGAACTAGGTCTATAACCTAGTACATATAAATTTACACTAGCGTCGAAATAGCTCTATAACCTAGTGCAAATAATTTTACACTATAGTTGAACTAGCTCTATAACCTAGTGCAAAGAATTTTACACTAGCGTTGACTAGCTCCATAACCGAGTACAAATAATTTTACACTAGCGTTGAACTAGCTCTATAACTTAGTAAAAATCATACTACACTATAGTTGAACTATCTCTTTAACCTACTACAAATAATTTTACACTCGAAATGAACTAGCTCTATAACCTAGTACACATCATTTTACACTAGAGTTGAACGAGCTCTGTAACCTAGTACAAATAATTTTACACTAGAGTTGAACTAGCTCTATAACCTAGTACTCCCTCCGTCCAAAAATACTTGTCATCAAAATGGATAATAGAAGATGTATCTAGAACTAAAATACATCTAGATACATCCCCTTTTATCCATTTTGATGACAACTATTTCCGGACGGAGGGAGTACATATATTTTTTCACTAGAGTTAAACTAGCTCTATAACCTAGTACAAATAATTTTACACTAGCGTTGAACTAGCTCTATAACCTAGTACAAATCATTTTACACTATCGTTGAACTAGCTCTATAACCTAGTAAAAATAATTTTAGACTAGATTTGAACTAGCTCTAGAAACTAGTTCAAATAATTTTACACTAGATTTGAACTAGCTCTATAACCTAGTACAAATAATTTTACACTAGAATTGAACTAACTCTATAACCTAGTACAAATAATTTTATACTAGAGTTGAATTAGCTCTATAACATAGTACAGATAATTTTAGACTAGAGTTGAACTATCACTATAACCTAGTACAAATAATTTTACACTAGAGTTGAACTAGCTCTATAACCTATTACAAATAATTTTACGATAGAGTTGAACTAGCAAGGCAAACTGACAAGAATGTAGGGCCACTGATGATAAACTAGCATCCTATACTAAGCATTTAGGATTGCGGGCAAGGTATCAACAACTGTAGCAACAATGACAAGCTATGCAACAGAATAGGATTAACCGAACAGTAACATGCTACACTACTCTAATGCAAGCAGTAGAGGGAAGAATAGGCGATATCTGGTGATCAAGGGGGGGGGGGCTTGCCTGGTTTCTCTGGCAAGGAGGGGTTGTCAACTCCGTAGTCGTACTGGGTAGCTGCGGCGTCGGTCTTGTAGTCTACCGGAGAGGAGAGGGGGATGAAACAATAAATATAATGCAAACATAAGCTTGATGAAGCAAGACATGATAATGAGCGGTGCTAGGTGTGCCCTGACGTGGAAGTAGGTGATACCGGCAAAAGGGGGAAACATCCGGGAAAGTATCCCCGGTGTTTCGCATTTTCAGACAGGTGAACTGGAGGTGAAATGTTGTAGGTTCACTATGCTAGGGACGCGTGGCGGACGAACGGGCTGCGTATCCGGTTTTGTCTCGTCGTTCTGAGCAAATTTTATGTACAAAGTTTTTCCATCCAAGCTACGGTTTATTTTATATTAATTTTAAAAGATTTAATTCATTTCTAGAATTAATAGAATTAATTTAATTAGAAAGGGCAATTATGACATCAGCGTGAGGTCAGCATGATGTCATCAGTCAATTGTCTGTTGGCTGGGTCAACAAACCTGTGGGTCCCGTTCGTCATAGTCTTAGGTTAACTAAAAGTAGTTAGTTTTTATTAGTTGAATAATTAGTTTTATTTATTTAATTAAACAAATTAATTAAGTTAATTAATTAAATTTTATTATTTTTTATTATTTTATTTTTTTCTTAAAAAAACAAGTTTCCAGGGGGCCACTGTTAGTGGCCCCAGGGCCAAACGGAGCGGTTCGAGCGCGGGCGCCCGATAGGGCGTCGGTAGGGGGGGCGCTGGCGAGGCGTGAAGCGGGGTGAGGCCACGGTGGGGCGCTGGCGGCCGACGGAGGCCGTGCGGGCGGCGGCCGGAGGTGGTGCTCACCTTCGGCCTAGAAGGAGCTGCGGCAGTGGCCGTGGGGAGGCTAGGCCGGAGCCGCAGGGGGAGGCGGGCGGTGACCAGAGGTAGCGCTTAGGGGCGAGGTGGCGCGGGGAGACAGGGGGCACTGGGCGTGCAGCAGAGGGAGCCGGGCATGGCCAGGCCATGCGCCAACACGGACCACGACGATGCAGGGAGCAGGCGGAGAGGGGCGCAACCGTGCGGCGGTGACGACAACGCGCTGGCAGGTCAGGGGCGCGTCAGAGCGAGCTCTTGGCGCGGGTGCGGCCGTGGGCTTGAGTGCACAAGAACAGGGGACGGAGGAGGAAGGGCGGAGCTCACGGGGCCGGTAGGGGGAAAAGGCAGCGGGGGTCGGGTTGGTCGACGGGGACGACGATGACATGGAGGAAGCAGTCTGGTGAGGAAGCTCTGGGGCGATGGCGGTGAGGTGACGGCATCGGGGATGGGTGCCAGCGACGGGGTCGACGACGAGTGATGAGGTGTGGCCGCGTCTTCAGGAGGGCGTCATGCGAGGGAGAGGAGGGGCGAGGAGGCAACGACGACGTGGTCCAGCGGCGGTGGCGGGACGGCGCCGAGGTAGCGAACAGCGATGGGGTCGCAGCCCCAGATCCAGATTGGGGGGAAGTGGAGCGAGTGGGAAGTGGGGGGTTGGGGAGCGGTTAGGGTTTGCGGGGGGTGAGGGAAATAAGGGGAGTGGGGGGCGGTCGGTTGGGCCAGTGGGTCGGCCAGGTGGGCCTTTTCCCTTTTTTTGTTTGTTCTGTTTTTTTATTCTATTACTTTTCTGTTTTCTTTTGTTTTAGTTTTATAAAATTTAAAAGCGACTACTAATTTGGTGTTATTAAATAGGTCACAACCTCAAATATTTTGGCACTTTAAATAAAATATTTTGCATTTGCTTATTATCTTAAAAGCATTTTAGATAATTGTTTTTTCGCTGTTTTAGTTTATTTAGTCCATTTAAGTATTTTATTAAAATATGATTTCTTCACCAACATTTATTATGGATTATTTGACACATTAGGAACAACTTAGTTTTGACTTTTGATAACTTTATTTTTTTTGACTTTAATTCAAATTTGAATTTGGATCGGTTCTGAAGTAACGCGAGATTATCAACAATAATCTATGACCTAGTTGTCACATCCCTAGTTCTGGTATGCTCGAGGCTAGCTAGTCATTTGTGCATCATGTTTAAATTCCATTTAATTTTGAAATGGGGAGTTGTGAAACCCTCAGAATCATTTTTGGAAATGACCCAAATAAAAATTGCTCCAAAAGGTCCAAGAAAATGCTCATGTTGCTCTCTGAAAATATTGTACAGAGATAAAAATCAAACCAATATTTTTAAGAGCCCATAAGAATTTATTTTGGGCATTTGGAATTAATGCATAAATATTTGCATTGGATATATATTTGTTATATATATAATATATGTCTAAAAATTATGCCATTTGTTGAAGAGCTCTGGAATAATACCACTAGTTCCTACAAAAATTGGCATAAGTAAATAAAATGATTTAGTATTATTATTAAATCAAAACAAACGTCAGAAAAATAGAAAAGAAAAAGAAATGGAAAAACCTACATGTGCTTACATGTGCAGCCACCTGGCGGCCCAAGTGGCCAGCCTAGCAGCAGCCCAACCCACTGGCGCCTCTGTCGTCTTCCTCCCCCTCGCCCAAAGCAGTTGCGTGGCCGGCATGCCGCAGCCGCGCCACGGCCTCCTGCCTGCCTGTCCTCCCCTCCATCGCCCTGGATGCCCCGCACGTCGCCACGCGCCCCCCGGACCCTCTCACTCTCTCCCAGTTCTCTCCCCTCCTCTCCCTTGCTCTCTCTCTCACGACCGAGCACCATCGCCGCCACCAGCCACTGTTGCCGCGCCCTCGACCACTGCCGCACCTCCCCGACGCGCTCGACAGCTCTGTCGCGACCCCATATCCCTCCTCACCGAGCCAAGCAACCCGGGCGAGCTCCGCTTCGTCCTCGGCGCCGTCGTCTTCATCTCCGGTCACCGGAGATCGTCTTCGCTGCCCCGCCGACTCCAGCCTTCTCCGAGCTCTCCGACAATGCCCGCCGGCCCGCAGTGAGCCCCGCTGTCGTTCACCCTCCTCTCCTGCCTCCCCGTGCACCGTAGCCATGCGCCCGCTCGAAGCCGTGCTCCGGCCGCCGCCCCGAGCTCCGCTCCAGCGAGCTCCGGCTACCCCTCCTCCTCCTTCCTGCCCCACCAGATGCGCGAGAGCCCGGGCTACGCCCCGACACCCTTAGCCGCCGCCCCCGTGGCCTGTAACACGGACACCGCCGTGTTCTGTGGTCGCCGGCGACGACCTCGCCGGCCTGACAGGTGGACCCCGCCGTCAGGTGATTAGCTTAAGCTAATAACCAACTAAGCTAACCCCTGACGCTGACATGTGGGCCCCAGTGCCCCCTAATCTTTAATTAAGCTAAACTAACCCCCTTGTTTAACCCGTGTCACTGACGTGTGGCCCCCACACGTCAAGTTTGACCAGTCAGCGTTGTTGACTTGCTGACGCAAGCATGACGCAATGCTGACGCAATTATTTATTTTCTGGATTTAAATTAAATCAGGAAATTCCAGGAATTGTTATAAACTTCAAAAAATCATAGAAATTCAACCGTAGCTCAGATTGAAATAATTTAAATATGAAAAATTATCAGAAAAATTCAATCTATCCATCTGTACTAGTTTCATGCATGAAAAACCAACCTAAACCTGCTGTATAGGTGAAAACATATAAATGGCATATATAATTTGGAGTTGCATTTGAACCCTTGGTTCAAATGGACTTCATTCAAATTTAATACTAGTTGCATTAGCTCAAACAACATCACATATTCATGGCATGATCATGCATCATATTGTTGCATATGCTTGTCTATTGATTGTTGGCACTGTTCCTTCTCGATAGGTCGTGCTCCGGAGACCATTCCAGAGTACCCATCTGAGGAGCAGTGCCCCCTTGTTGATCTACCAGGCAAGCAAACCCCCTTGTTCATTCCGATACAATCCTACTCTCTCGCTCCTGCTCTCAGTTATTGCATTAGGACAACAACGTTTCAACTGCTACTTTGTGCTGCGGTAGTTGAACCCATTCCTCCGCATGACCTGTCATTGCCACAGTAAATAGTTGAAACCCACTAGCATGTGTAGGAGTTGATTGAAGCCACTGCTGTGTTCCTACCATGCCATGCCTGCTATTACTTAGAGTGTGTCAGGTCTGATTCATTGGGAATGAATTGGAGTGCAGTGCTATGTTCTGATGCTGAGAGTTAAGTGTGTGAACATGATTTGGTAAAGGTAGCGGTGAGAGGCCATGTAGGAGTACATGGTGGGTTGTCTCACTGGAACCGTCCTTAAGCACCGAGTTCTGTGTATGTCATCCAATGACTCGATACTACCAAACATTGGGTTCCGGTAACTCGACCCCTCTCGACTTATTAACCAACTTGATCTCTGTCCAGGAGTCGCAACTAGTTTGTGGTGTTTGTAGGTAGTGTTAGTAGTCTACCAAGTGGCACCCAGCCAGGTGGGCTTGGGACAGACTAGGCATAGTGGCACGATGTACCAAGTGGCACCCGGATGGTGGGCTTGGGAACCCTGCTCATATTGTTTGGGTCCGTGAGCGACACCCCGGCCGGATCTCCTTGCGGATGGAACCCGAATAGGCTATAAACCTGGACTAGAGTCTTGTGTAGTTAGTCAGGTCGTGGCCGACACCCTCGCCAGGCTTCCGCTTGAAGGTTGCCGAGATACATGATGTGTACATGGAGGTAAGTGGCGAGAGCGTGTGTGAAGAAGTACACCCCTGCAGGGTTACCATGATCTATTCGAATAGCCGGGTCCGTGGTTATGGACTTCTTGGATGCTTACATGGTACATAGACAACTTGAAGTGGATACTCTAAAATGCACAAGACAAGTGTGAGTGCTATGGATGGCCTTCTCGTAGGGAGACGGAGATGAATCCATAGTAGTGTATTGTGTGGTGATTAGTGGACTCGTGTGCGCCATCTCACCTCAAAGAAGTTTCTCGTAGTCGTAGAACAGGATAGCCACTGAGTCAAAGCTGGCTTGCTGCAACTAAACCCCACATTACCCTCTTGATACAATGCATGTATGATAGGATCTGACGTAAGTCCTGCTGAGTACCTTTGTACTCATGTTGCTTTATTTATGTTTTTGCAGCGGAGATTTCAGTCTTACTAGTGTTCTCGTGGACTTTGACAAGTAGCTTGTACCTCAGCTACGATCTTAATCGGATGTTGTAGTTAGTCAGGCTCTTCAGCCTTTTTCATTTATAGATGTCTATACTCAGACATGTAATGCTTCCTGTCGGTGTCAAAATCGGCGGATCTCGGGTAGGGGGTCCCGAACTGTGCGTCTAGGCGGATGGTAACAGGAGACCAGGGACACGATGTTTTACCCAGGTTCGGGCCCTCTTGATGGAGGTAAAACCCTACGTCCTACTTGATTGATATTGATGATGTGGGTATTACAAGAGTAGATCTACCACGAGATCAAGGATGCTAAACCCTAGAAGCTAGCCTATGGTATGATTGTTGTTATGTCCTACGGACTAAAACCATCCGGTTTATATAGACACCGGAGAGGGCTAGGGTTACACAGAGTCGGTTACAATGGTAGGAGATCTACATATCCATATCGCCACGCGTGCCTTCCACGCCAATGAAAGTCCCATCCGGACACGGGACGAAGTCTTCAATCTTGTATCTTCATAGTCTTGGAGTCCGGCCGATGATGATAGTTCGGCTATCCGGACACCCCCTAGTCCAGGACTCCCTCAGTAGCCCCTGAACCAGGCTTCAATGACGATGAGTCCGGCGCGCATATTGTCTTCGGCATTGCAAGGCGGGTTCCTTCTACAAATAATTTATAGAAGATTGTGAACACCAGGATAGTGTCCGGCTCTACAAAATAAATTCCACGTTCCACCGTAGAGAGAATAATATTTACACAAGGTCAATCTGCTGACGTATTCCGTGGCATGGCGTCACACCACAACCAAGCCTTTACTTGAACCGTTTTTATTATACCACCTCAGCGCGTTTAGCGAAGCGATTTCCTTGGCACGTCTTGTCGAAGCAGAGATCGTGTTCCCCTTATTCCGGGATTCTCATCAATAGGGACGTGGGTAACCCAACCGCGCCATTGATTGCGGCGCTTGGGAGAAAAGCGAGTTTTACCAGGCCGGTGGGGACGCATAGTTTCGTCCTCCCATATATAAGGGGATAAGGATCCACCTTTTTACCTGCACCTTCTTCCTCCTTTGCTTATCCATCTCCGCGCACTCGAGCTCCAGCGCCCAAGTCCGCACATCTCACCTCAACCTTCTCCAACTATGTCCGGAGTGGGAGGCAAGTGGATGGCCTCCTCCGTTACGGAGGGGCACATCAAGAAGCTGCGCAGCGCCGAATATCTGTCCAGCGACATTGCGCACCGGCTCCCCGACAAGGGGCAGGTCATCCCCACCCCCAGGCCCCATGAGAGGGTGGTATTCCTTCCCCATTTCCTCCGCGGACTGGGCTTCCCACTTCACCCCTTTGTCCGGGGCTCATGTTCTACTACGGCCTAGATTTCCATGATCTGGCCCCGAATTTCATTCTCAACATCTCGACGTTTATCATCGTGTGCGAGGCCTTCCTCTGCATCCAGCCCCACTTCAGCTTGTGGCTCAAGACCTTCAATGTCAAGCCGAAGGTTGTGAAGGGTAGCCAAGCGGAGTGCGGAGGCGCCATGGTGGGCAAGATGCCCAACGTTACTTGGCTCGAGGGCGCCTTCATGGAAACCATCAAGGGGTGGCAATCGGGGTGGTTCTACATCACCGAGCCGCGTGACCCTAAATGGGCAGCGGCCCCCGAATTCAGATCTGGCATCCCCACACGGCTAAACTCTTGTAAAGAGAGTGGCCTAACCTGGGGCGATTCGGAGGAGCTGACCGGACTCGAAGCCTGCGTCGAAAAGCTAGTGAACAAGAAGCTCAAGCTTGTCAACGTAGTCCAGGTCATGCTCATCCGCCGGATTCTCCCATGCCAACAACGGGCCTTTAATTTGTGGGAGTTTGATCCGGCCCAGCACTGAACCTTGAGCAGGCTCTTCAACACTAAGTACGAAGATGCCTGGAAGGTGCTGTTTAAGGGCGCCGAGGCTCCCTCATCTGCTACCGAAGATCGCAGATTCAGCTCGCAGCGCCAGGCTAGCGAGGTAAGCGATTCTACCCTTTACGGGACACTTGTTTTCCATAGTTTGACTCTATGCAGGATCTAAACTCCCTCTCCTTTGACAGGACTGGCTAAAGAAGGCCGAGCAGACTAACTGTCTGGCCCCTTCGCCAGAAGACCCAGCGGACGCCCGCTTAGCGGGG
This sequence comes from Triticum aestivum, assembly GCF_018294505.1. Classification (NCBI taxonomy): domain Eukaryota; kingdom Viridiplantae; phylum Streptophyta; class Magnoliopsida; order Poales; family Poaceae; genus Triticum; species Triticum aestivum. The sequence goes on from NC_057807.1 coordinate 415,729,301, forward strand.
CTGCTGGTTCCGGCACCCCACGTGGTGCCGGAGAAGAAGGCCAAGAAGAAGGCCACGGGCACTCGAAAGAGTTCCCGTTTTCAGGTGTCCGATGACTCCGAGGTGGACTCCTCCCACGCGGACGAGGAGGAGAAGAAAGAGGCCTCTCCCCCAGCAGGGGGAGGGAAGAAAAGGAAGGCCTCCCCAACGAGGGAGGCCGAAGGGTCCAAGAGGGGAAGGACTCTTCCCCCGGACTGTTCCGCCAACGCCGGTGATGACGACGAGGATTGGCCGTCAAGGGCCAAGCCCCTGGCGAGTTCGTAAGTATCCGGACTTACGAATAACTTCATGATTTTTCTTTTCGCCACACGGTGTCTTTCTAATGCCGCATACAACCCTGCAGTCCGCCCAAGGACGATCTTCCCGCTTCGTCGAGCGGGTCCTTGGGTACGTCGGATGTGAATAGTACTTCACTTCCAACCGCCTCCACCCCATGGCGCTGACGACGCCGAGGTGGGATCCCAGAGAGGGACCCACCCAGAGGAGGAGGCCCCGGAGGTGCCATCGTGCTACCTCCCGGACTCCGCACCGGAACCTGCAGTGGTTCCGGAGTCTGGCGGGCGGCCCCTTCGTAAGAAGGGCAAGACCGTGACGCCAACGGCCTCCGTCCAACCGGAGGCGCCGGATAACTTGCTGGAGGCGCTCAACGGCGCTTCCATCGAGGACGAACACTGCACTGTCATGAGTGCGGTGATTCAGAAGGTTCAGCTCGCCAAAAGCGGGCTGACCAAAGCCTGCAGCAGCCTTCTAACAGGCTTTGAGGTAAGAATATTGATATATGTAAAATATTACCGCATAGACAGTAGCCCCTGATGCTCGGTTCGGTGTTCGGATAGAAAAGCCAGACTGAGGATCTAAAAAGATATACATAGGAGTCTAAAATAAATATGTCAATATGGGATTGCAGGCTGTGCTGCTGACCTCTGCCGCACTGACTACGGAGGTCGGTGCTTTGAAGCAAAGCCTCAAGCGGTCCGAGAACGAGCTCGGCCGTGCCAAGAAGCAGCTCGAGGACAGGGAAGGTGAGTAACACCTTATTAAAGTTGTACCTTACAGAAAAGGATTTGGTTGCAAGAGAACTGACAAGGATAACGTGGGCACTTCAGGGGCCACGAACGAGGTGGCCACCCTGAAGGAGGCGGTGTCCGCGGCCAGACGTAATGCGGCCGTGGAGCGTGCTGGGCGAGAGAGGCAGGAGGCGCGGGTGGCGGAGGTACATCAAGAGCTCCAGGCTCTCGTGGAAAAGCATGAGAGTTTGGAGTGCGACTCGAAGACTCAAGAGTCCGAGCTTGCATCGGCTCTTGAGAGTGCCAAAGCCGCTAAGGCCGAAGCCCACAAGGCCCTTTAGGAAATCGAGGCATTGAAGAAAATAGCGGTGGGTAAGGCATTTTTCATGCAAAGCAAGCATGTGAATGTGAATTACCTGTTACTTGCCCAAATTCGGAGCTCTCCAGGAGCGTTCGCAGATCTGCCCCGCAGCATGTACAATGCTGCCGCTTTCTATAGGGCCGAGGAGGGGAGCTCGACGGAGAAGGCCTTCTGGTCTCAGTATGTTGAGGCCGGACATCCGGTGCCCCTTAGCGACCAGCTACAGCAGCTGGTCGAGCTCCACAAGGTAGCCGAACAGGCCATGAAGGGCCTCATAGTTCGGCTGTGGCCCAATGAGGCCATGCTTGGGAGCTACTTCGGCCTGGTGCGGCGGCTGGTGGATGCTTGTCCATGGGTTGAGGTCATCAAGCGATCCGCCTGTATTGAAGGTGCCCGTCGGGCCCTTGCCCGTGCTAAGGTGCACTGGGGCAAGATGGATGCTGAGAAGCTTGTGACGGACCCGCCACCGCCGGGCAAGGAGTATCGCACGCCCGAGATGTATTATAAGGGTGTCCTGAAGGGTGCCCGCATTATTGCGGGTGAGTGCTCCAATAATGTAATATTTGAGTAGACTCGCATTTTGTTATCCTGTGCGCTGAAAACTTTGTTCATATGCGCGAAGAAACGCTTGTTGATTTAAAATATTACCTTCTGTGCGGCTGTTTATCAAATCTGAGAGATGGCGAGTCGTCGGCTTCAGCCCCCATGCCACGAGTGCTGGGGTGTTCGGGATAAATTTGAGCACTCTTGTTCCCATATTTGGGTCCATCTAGGGAGGCGCTCAACACAACGAACGAGGCAACCAGACTTATAATGCTTGAACACTCTCACTTAGCCATAGAATTCTATTATTTTAAATTTCGGCGAAGCCCCCAGTGTTCGGAAGGCCGAATTCGGGGCTCTATCCATGCCTGGGCCAGACAAAGCCGGTTACTCGCTCTAAGTGGCATAAGTGTTTAGGGACTCGAAAAAACCTCTCGAACAGCGACCGGCTCTCGCCTCATCATGACGGTCAGTTTTAGCTTTCTCCACTGAGGCGCTCGCCCAGCTCAACTGGGGCGCAATCACAGTGGTACTCCCAGTGCTACCTTAGCCGATACAACGGAACATAAGGTACCAAAACATGGGAGCCGGGCAAACCCAACTATTGACCCAAGACATGATTCGGAGCCGATGCATATAATGCTATAAGTTCAGGGTGCCGCACTTGTGAAAGTGTTCGGACTTATCACACCATAATGCGGGGAACTTAAGCCCCTACTGTATTTAGCCGTACCAAAGTGTACGAATGCAACATGTCATAAATGAACATATGTATAAGAAAGGAATGCAATTGTAAGCAAAAAGGTGTTGCATTGTTTATTCAAGAAATACTGCCATGAATGCAGAACGATTTCAAGTAGTGCGGTAAGCGAGGGATGGGACTATTAAACATGTCCCCCTCCAAGGGTAGGCTACGGAATGGTGTATAAAACAGATTTAATGCTCGTAATGGAGACCACCTGGATATTCGTCGTAGCCTTTCTCCTTCCCTGGCTGTTGCATCGTGAGTTCGGGCGGTCTACTGCCGGACAGGGCCTCTGGTGAACGGAGTCCTGTGGGTAAGAAAAAAAGAAAAAAAAGAATGACACACTTGGGAGCCCCTGATGTGGTTTAAGCCGCATTCTGGGCCTATCGTGGTCGTGCCCCTCCCCCTATGCCCATGGTATCTCCAGGGCGTAATGATGTATGCGAAGGACCAGTCTTGCAATTTTGCGAGGGCTGGGGTTGGGGCCGCATTGCTACGCGTGCTCGGAACGTGCCAGGTGGTCTTCTTGTAGGTTACTCCGGGCGCGTTTAGCCGTGTCCGGTCGCTTAACGGCCGGACTCGAGAATTGCCTTAAGAGGCTGCATTGTACTTCTGCCGCGAGAGCCGCTGTATGTTCCTCCGTTCGGAGGGAGCGTTCAGTGTTTCCGTTGACCGTGATGACTCCTCGAGGGCCTGGCATCTTGAGCTTGAGGTATGCGTAGTGTGGCACCGCATTGAACTTTGCAAACGCGGTCCGTCCGAGCAGAGCATGATAGCCGCTGCGGAACGGAACCATGTCGAAGATTAACTCCTCGCTTCGGAAGTTATTCGATGATCCGAAGACCACTTCCAGTGTAACTGATCCTGTACAATTGGCCTCTACACCTGGTATGACACCTTTGAAGGTTGTCTTTGTGGGTTTAATCCTTGAGGGGTCTATGCCCATCTTGCACACTGTGTCCTGATAAAGCAGGTTCAGGCTGCTGCCGCCGTTCATCAGGACTCTGGTGAGGTGAAATCCATCGACGATTGGGTCTAAAACCAATGCGGCGAATCCGCCGTGGCAGATGCTGGTGGGGTGGTCCCTTCGATCAAAAGTGATCGGGCAAGAGGACCATGGGTTGAACTTCGGGGCGACTGGCTCCATCGCGTATACGTCCCTGAGTGCATGCTTCCGCTCCCTCTTGGGTATGTGGGTTGCGTATATCATGTTGACCATCCGCACTTGTGGGGGGAAACCCTTCTGTCCTCTATTGTTCGGCGGTTGGGTCTCTTCTTCGTCATCGCTATGCAGCCCCTTGCCATTGTTTTCGGCAATTAGCTTGCCTGCCTACTTGAATACCCAACAGTCCCTGTTGGTGTGGTTGGCTGGCTTTTCGGGGGTGCCGTGTATCTGGCACGAGCGATCAAGTATTCGGTCCAAGTTGGACGGACCCGAAGTAGTTCTTTTGAATGGCTTCTTCCGCTGACCGGGTTGGAGCCTCTGAATCCGGCATTGACTGCCGTATCCTCATTATTGTCGCCGTTAATGCGGCGTTTGTTCTTGTTGCGACGCGACCTGCCGTTGCGGTCCCTTGGTATCCGGACTGCCAGAATTTGTGCTGAGGTTGTTGCTGCGGGCTAGCCAGCTGTCCTCTCCCGCGCAGAAGTGGGTCATGAGTCATGTGAGGGCTGTGACGCCCCCGATCCAATCGTACACTAATCATGCACGCAAACGTGTACGATCAAGATCAGGGACTCACGGGAAGATATCACAACACAACTCTAAAACATAAATAAGTCATACAAGCATCATAATACAAGCCAGGGGCCTCGAGGGCTCGAATACAAGTGCTCGATCATAGACGAGTCAGCGGAAGCAACAATATCTGAGTACAGACATAAGTTAAACAAGTTTGCCTTAAGAAGGCTAGCACTAACTGGGATACAGATCGAAAGAGGCGCAGGCCTCCTGCCTGGGATCCTCCTAACTACTCCTGGTCGTTGCCAGCGGGCTGCACGTTGTAGTAGGCACCTGCAGCGTAGTAGGAGTCATCGTCGATGGTGGCGTCTGGCTCCAGGGCTCCAGCATCTGGATGCGACAACCAGGAAGAAAGGAAAGGGGAAAAAGGGGAAGAAAGCAACCGTGAGTACTCATCCAAAGTACTCGCAAGCAAGGAACTACACTACATATGCATGGGTATATGTGTAAGGAGGCCATATCGGTGGACTGAACTGCAGAATGCCAGAATAAGAGGGGGATAGCTAGTCCTATCGAAGACTACGCTTCTGGCAGCCTCCGTCTCGCAGCATGTAGAAGAGAGTAGATTGAAGTCCTCCAAGTAGCATCTCCAAGTAGCATCTCCAGTAGCATCGCATAGCATAATCCTACCCGGCGATCCCCTCCTCGTATCCCTGAGAGAGAGCGACCACCGGTTGTATCTGGCACTTGGAAGGGTGTGTTTTATTAAGTATCCGGTTCTAGTTGTCATAAGGTCAAGGTACAACTCCAAGTCGTCCTGTTACCGAAGATCACGGCTATTCGAATAGATTAACTTCCCTGCAGGGGTGCACCAACTTACCCAGCACGCTTGATCCCATTTGGCCGGACACACTTTCCTGGGTCATGCCCGGCCGCGGAAGATCAACACGTCGCAGCCCCACCTAGGCACAACAGAGAGGCCAGCACGCCGGTCTAAACCTAAGCGCACAGGGGTCTGGGCCCATCGCCCATAGCACACCTGCATGTTGCGAGGGCGGCCGAAAGCAGACCTAGCCTAGTGGCGTTCCAGTCCAATTCGGCGCGCGCCGCTCCGTCGCTGACGTCTGAAGTGCTTCGGCTGATACCACGACGTCGGGATACCCATAACTACTCCCGCGTAGATGGTTAGTGCGTATAAGCTCGTAGCCAACTCAGATCAAATACCAAGATCTCGTTAAGCGTGTTAAGTATCCGCGAACACCGAACAGGGCCAGGCCCACCTCTCTCCTAGGTGGTCTCAACCTGCCCTGTCGCTCCGCCACAAAGATCCACACAGAGGGCCGTCGGGACAAAGGTCCTTTCAGCCCCCAATCCGTGAATCACTCGCGGGTACTCTTCGAGCTGACCCGACTTTAGTTACCATCTGTATAGTATGTATGTATGTATAGTATATACCCGTGATCACCTCCCGAGTGATCACGGCCCAATAGTATAGCAAGGCAGACCGACAAGAATGTAGGGCCAATAATGATAAACTAGCATCCTATACTAAGTATTTAGGATTGCAGGTAAGGTATCAACAGATGTAGCAACAATGTCAGGCTATGCATCAGAATAGGATTAACGGAAAGCAGTAACATGCTACACTACTCTAATGCAAGCAGTATAGAGAAGAGTAGGCGATATCTGGTGATCAAGGGGGGGGGGGCTTGCCTGGTTGCTCTGGCAAGGAGGGATCGTCAACACCATAGTCGAACTGGGGGTCGCCGGCAGTGTCGGGGTCTACCGGAAAGAAGTAACGGAGGGGGAACACAATAAATAACAGAGCAATCAAAGTATCACAAAGCGTAACATGGCAATACGCGGTGCTAGAGGTGAATGCTGTAGGAGGTGACATTGGTGAAGGGGGGAAACATCCGAGAAAGTATCCCCGGTGTTCCGTGTTTTCGGACAGATGATCTGAAGGGGGAAGGTTGCGTGTTTGATATGTTAGGAGTGTGTGGTGGACGAACGGGCTGCGTATCCGGGTTCGTCTCGTTGTTCTGAGCAACTTTCATGTTGAAAATATTTTAATCCGAGTTACGGATTAAAAGATATGATTTTCTAAAGATTTTATTAATTTCTGGAATTTAATTAATTATTTAATCCAACATTATCCAGAATAGTAAATGATGACGTCAGCATGACATCAGAGTGATGTCAGCAGTCAACGTTGACCATTGACCTGGTCAACCTGACGTGTGGGTCCAGTGGGACCCATCTGTCATTCTCTGTTTAGGTTAATTACAGATTAGTTAATTTAATTACTATTTAATTAACCTAACTAGTTAATTAAATTAATTAAACCGGATTAATTAACTTAATTAATTCATTAGATAATTAATTAATAATTTTATTAAATCATTTTTATTTTTATTTATTAATTTTATTTTTAATTCTCTCTTTTTTTTAATAAAACGTTATCGGGCATGGGCCCCTGTGGTCAGTGGCACAGAGGCCATCGCGGGTCGGGCCACGGGTGTGGGTGCGGGCGAGCGGGTGTGGCGCCCGACTGGGCATTCGCCCAAACCGCCGGGGCGAGGAGGACCGGGGCAAGGCTGGGCGGCCACCGGAGGGGAAATGCCGAGGGGGGGGGGGAAGCCGCAGGGCGCGACGGCGGGGCGCTCGGGTGGAGTCAGCGAGGGGGCAGGTCAGGGAGCAAGGGGGTTCCGCCGGCGCGGTCCGGTAGCCGTGGACACCGGTCGACGAGCAGCGGCAGGCGGTGGGCGAGGTCATGGCCTCTCAGGCCGATGGCCTCGGCGAGTAGAACCACCAGGGACGCGCGGGGCGTGGCCAGTGCGAGCGCGCGCCCGATGGCGCGGGATGCGGCCGGGACAGACGGGGGGGGAGGGGGGGGAGGGGGGGAGGGGGGGGGCGGCGCGGCGACCGCGGTTCGAGTGCGCCCCGGGCGTGGTGGCCACGGGCGAGCGATGCCGAGGGAAGGGGAGGAGGGGGGTCGAGGGCGCGGTCGGCGGTGCCGGTGCACGTGGCTGAGGCAACCAGGGGGGAAGGGCGCGGCGGCCACGGCAGGGGAGCCGCACGGGGAAGCGGGGAGGGAAGGGGAGGCGCTCACGGGGGGGGGGAGATGTAGGGCACGGGCAATGGGCTCGGGGGCGGTCGGGGAAGACCGGCGAGGAGGAGGGCGAGGAGGCGGCGTTCGGCGGCGACGAGGCCTGGCGGCGGCGAGGCGAGGTGGTCGGGGTCGACGGGATCGGGGCCGATCCCGATCCAGATCGGTGGGGGAGAGGAGAAGGGGATCGTGGGGAAGTGGGGGGTGTCGGGCTAGGGTTCGGTCGCCCAGGGGGTTATGGGGGGGGACCGGGGTGGGCCGGCCTGGCCGGCCTGGTGGCCAGCTGGGCCGCGGTCCAGGAGGGGGGGGCTTCTCTTTCTCTCTTTTGTTTTTTTCTTTTCTTTTATTTATTTACTTTTATTGTTTTAATTCAACTTAGGGCACATAAGTATTTTATAAATTTGTGTTTTCTTTATTATAATTACCTATGTAATATTTGGCACTAACCGAACATTTTTGTTTTGATGTTTGAAATTTTTTGATGTTTGACAATATTTAAATTTTTAATTTAAAAAGGTTCGGACCGTCGCGAGATTAGCAACAGTAAATGAGGTGACGTGGCATCATTAGCAGAGGCTCACTGTAGCTTAAATACCCGGGCATCACAATTCTCCTCCACTACAAGAAATCTCGTCCCGAGATTTAAGAGGGGAGTAAGGGGGGGGGGAGTTCTGGTTATTCTAATGGATCTTCTTGAAGAAGTTAATCCCTTTCGTTGATGCCTCCAATTATTTATTCCAAAGCATCATGAGGAAGTTGTCGTCCTTTCTTCAGGGAGCTCCATCGTACTTACGAATAGGTAAGGGGCAGCTCTACAATGATAGGATGTTATAAGGGAAATTCATCTGGGGGTATCCCAGGAATAAACATATGAGTATCTCTCGAGTTGAACAAATTACACATATCGAGAGCAAAGTAAGACGGTGCAATAAGAAGTTTCAAGCGGATAGGCAATCGTTCATTGCCTGAAGCAGAGTGCGAAAGGGGTTCTGAGCAACGGGAATAAGTATTGTGTCCGATACCAGAATAGATCAACAGGCAAGTGGCCCGTGAATTACATACAAAGTCAAGCACGAGGAATAACTTTGACAACAGGTGGTACAGGAGAGTCAGGTTTCGATCCTGTGGAACTGTGGGTTATGGGCCCACCATGTGGGTTAAAGGTAGGAAGGGGGGGGGGCTGACATCTTGCACGGTCACAATAGCAAGGCATGCCAGAGGGTAGCCTATCTGTTATGTTGGCAACCATGTCGATACCAAGGGCGAGGGACGAAGAGAACCATTTTCCTGCTCGTTGAACGAGGCGGACCAGTAGGCAAAGTTCTCGTCCATCGGTGGTTACCGAAATGTCATCAACAATAGTAACAGGGTCTTACTGATCGAGTTGTACACCACGGTGTTTACATAAGCAGGGAGATATTACTGCTTATGTCATATAGATCATAGAAAGGTTAAACAAAACAATTGGAAAGGAAAGTGATTGTCAGGTTTAATCAAAACAATGGAAAGGAAAATGTGTATCCACACCTATTTCAGGGGGTATATCCTTTCCAACGACAAGCAGAGCAAGATATCCACGACAGAAGATAAGGTAGAAAACCCTGTAGGTAAGGGGAGAGAAATTTCATGACATTACCCATACAACGGTGTTTGGATAATTGAGCAAGAAACATTTAGCATTGGGCTTCAAATGGTCTTGTTGAAAACCGGAGTACCAGAGACATGCTTCGAGATAGCATTGACATGGTCTTCAAGCAAAGGTCAGACTTTGGATATAGGAAGGATCCATTAGGAACAACTTGTAGGATAAGTCTTACAACTTCCTCCAGGAAGAATGGTTATCTTGCAAAAGAAATCATAATGATAGGTCCTCCAGCCGGGGGGGGGGGGTGCTAGGCATGACATCATGTTACCGGGTCACGTAGAGATCAATGTTACAACTCTTGGAGATATGTCCCAACCATCATATCTGACCGAGATTCAGATCCGGTTGGTGTCAGGATACCTCAGACTTAGGATACCTGAGAAGAAAAGGTGCAACGCAAATTGACGAGATGACATTGTAAGATTCTCGGGGAAATGAACTATGAAGTGATTTCCGTTATCAAGAGTCCATCATTAACCCAAGGAGAGGACAAGGAGGTGTCTGGTGAACTCAACGGCAATTCACCGAGATTCCCAAAAGATGGATGTCCACAATTAAGTGAACAAGGAGATAACATTTGTCAGATCAAATGATATAAGGAAGTATGCTCGAGGAAAACATACACAATTAAACATTGGTTGAAAGGTGCGCCCGAAATATGGGTTGGGTTGCACGACCAATGTCAGAATGGTGATGCAATAATCAATAGCCTAAGAATGAACTTTCGACCATTAACTTCAAAGAGATAGGGTTGCTAGAAGGAAAGAATCCAAACAACACCGTTCACTTGTTGGAATTAACACAGGGACCAAGAAAGAATGGTGATGGTGAGAAGTATTTCTATGTCAAGAATTCTCAAGAGGTGGAACAAATCTCAGAACATTCTTGACATAAAGGACGGTAATACTCCAAGGTAAAGAAGAACAATTACTGGATAGCAAGGAAACCAAGGTACAACACAAATTGTGAACAAGTTTGTGTTGGGGGGGGGGAAGGCAAGAATGTTGCCGATGATAACTCAAATCATCGAGGGACAAGGATGGTATTTCTCATCATGAATTCAATTGATATCCTGGAAGAACTCATAAGGTTGATGAGGATCACGACACATTTGTCGACAGATTTCATGAAGAAGTAATCAATCAGCGACGACATCAAGTCAAAGGAATGATGATGCCAAAAGTCATTGGAACCATGGGTACGACACAAACTCGAACTCAAGCTTGTTGTTAAGGTGAAAGGGTATGACGAGGAAAATCGACGTAAGGTTAGTTCATCGTCGAAAATTGGTGCTCCGAGAATAAGGACCAGGTAGCACCGTTAGAATCGTCACGACAATGATATAGCCAAACAGGCTAGGAATGGCGTGATCGGGTACAAACTCATACTTATAGAAGCTTACTGAAGAGTTGTTGAACCGTAGAGCGGACTCGGTTCAGTTATCGGTGTCTTTGAGTGTTCAATAACTCCGAGCCCATGAAAAATTGTAATCGGTGAGTATGTAGTACTTGATGAAGAACTCATAAGAATTATGCAGTTCCAAGATAATCTCGAGATACCAGGTGGTAATACTCGACGACAGATCAAACTAGAAGTTGAACTGGGGTATTGCTCTATAGAAGACAAGTGCTTAAACTTGCACAGGACATGATATTTAAAGGAGAACATGGTCAGAACCACGATTGCAAAAAGGCCAGATCTCAGATATAAGATGAACTTATACCAAGGGAATAATTGATTTTAAAAGAAGCTTCGATGAGAAGATGTACATCGTGTCCATGGGCATGAACGCAAAGTTCAAGGTCGACTCCCACTTCTCCAATGCACAACCTTTCATTCACTTCTCGCGCTCAATGAAGTTGTAGTTTTGAAATTTTATCTGGCAAAATACCAGAAGAGTACGACTCGTGAAAACTTTCGAGTTCACACCTATTAAGGAAGGCATAGGTTCAACCCATCGGGGCATCTTAGAATCATATACCAGAATCTTTAGAAGTAATTAACTCAAGCTCGAAGACAGAGCATGGTTAAGAAAGCAGAGGATACAATTTACCAAAGGCATTATGTATCAGAGGAAAGGCTCACAAGGTTATTGAATATGAAGGGCGTTGTCAGATAAAATCCAACAAAGGATCTGGTGGTCCACAAGGGATCTGACGTGAGCATCGGTACTCAACTAGAGGAAGAAGATTGCAAGGAGATCAGATTATAGAAACAACTGACTAACTCAATTGTCAAATGCAAAGGAATTATGATTTCCAAATCAAGGGATCAGAAGCAATGCTCTGAGTAGGGATGGATAAGTTGAATAGCCTTAGGGTACAATCAATGACAATTGGATTGGTCGAGAACCAATTCCAGTTAAAAGAATGGCAGCTTAGCCGGAGAAGTAATTTATAAGGATCAATGATGATTGCGTGCATTCGCAAACATATTGAGTCAACAGACTCAAAATGATAATGACAAGGAATGTCATTAAGACTACGAGACTTATGGGATTAACCATAATGCGAGCAAGCAAGAATTTCAAGAGCCAAAGGCTCCAGAGGATTTTCGGAAGATCGAAATAGTATTTTGAAGACTTTTGTGAAACTCATGAACAACTGGGGATGGGCGGATACTTGACAAGTGCGGGGATTTATTTGAAGGGGTATTCATGTGGCAAAGAACCGCTAGGCAGTAGGCACGAAGTATTCTCGGAACAATAGAGAAAACTTCGGGTATCTTGTAATAACAAGAACAATGGGGAATGATCGTAAGAATGGCAAGTGTAAGTAGTTATCCATAAGGATTTATCGGTGGTCGGGAATAGCAAAAGTGATGGGCACAAAGTCTCGAGAGAATATCAAAGAGTATCTCCGAAATCTTCTGGTGCAGTCGGTGACCATCTGGACTGAAGGGGCTCTCCGGGAGAAAGTATTTTCGAGAACCTAAAGTTACTTTTTAGTAAAAATCGTTTAACCCGAATAGAAGAGGGTTCAGAATCCCAGAGTAAAGGTCGAGGAATAAAAGATCCTAATACCTCCCGATGGCGACGTGGGCCCATGGGCCACACAGCCATGTTAGTAAAAGTTTTTCAATGACTAGACTCGACTTCGGCCAAGGAGTTGGAAAGGGGGATTCCTACAGGCAGTCGGCTCTGATACCAACTTGTGACGCCCCCGATCCAATCGTACACTAATCATGCACGCAAATGTGTACGATCAAGATCAGGGAGTCATGAGAAGATATCACAACACAACTCTAAAACATAAATAAGTCATACAAGCATCATAATACAAGCCAGGGGCCTCGAGGGCTCGAATACAAGTGCTCGATCATAGACGAGTCAGCGGAAGCAACAATATCTGAGTACAGACATAAGTTAAACAAGTTTGCCTTAAAAAGGCTAGCACAAACTGGGATACAGATCGAAAGAGGCGCATGCCTCCTGCCTGGGATCCTCCTAACTACTCCTGGTCGTCGCCAGCAGGCTGCACGTAGTAGTAGGCACCTCCAGCGTAGTAGGAGTCATCGTCGACGGTGGCGTCTGGCTCCAGGGCTCCAGCATCTGGATGCGACAACCAGGAAGAAAGGAAAGGGGAAAAAAGGGGAAGAAAGCAACCGTGAGTACTCATCCAAAGTACTCGCAAGCAAGGAACTACACTACATATGCATGGGTATATGTGTAAGGAGGCCATATCGGTGGACTGAACTGCAGAATGCCAGAATAAGAGGGGGATAGCTAGTCCTGTTGAAGACTACGCTTCTCGCAGCCACCGTCTTGCATCAAGTAGAAGAGAGTAGCATCTCCAAGTAGCATCTCCAGTAGCATCGCATAGCATAATCCTACCCGGCGATCCCCTCCTCGTATCCCTGAGAGAGAGCGACCACCGGTTGTATCTGGCACTTGGAAGGGTGTGTTTTATTAAGTATCCGGTTCTAGTTGTCATAAGGTCAAGGTACAACTCCAAGTCGTCCTGTTACCGAAGATCACGGCTATTCGAATAGATTAACTTCCCTGCAGGGGTGCACCAACTTACCCAGCACGCTTGATCCCATTTGGCCGGACACACTTTCCTGGGTCATGCCCGGCTGCGGAAGATCAACACGTCGCAGCCCCACCTAGGCACAACAGAGAGGCCAGCACGCCGGTCTAAACCTAAGCGCACAGGGGTCTGGGCCCATCGCCCATAGCACACCTGCATGTTGCGAGGGCGGCCGAAAGCAGACCTAGCCTAGTGGCGTGCTAGTCCAATTCGGCGCGCGCCGCTCCGTCGCTGACGTCTGAAGTGCTTCGGCTGATACCACGACGTCGGGATACCCATAACTACTCCCGCATAGATGGTTAGTGCGTATAAGCTCGTAGCCAACTCAGATCAAATACCAAGATCTCGTTAAGCGTGTTAAGTATCCACGAACACCGAACAGGGCCAGGCCCACCTCTCTCCTAGGTGGTCTCAACCTGCCCTGTCGCTCCGCCACAAAGATCCACACAGAGGGCCGTCGGGACAAAGGTCCTTTCAGCCCCCAATCCGTGAATCACTCGCGGGTACTCTTCGAGCTGACCCGACTTTAGTTACCATCTGTATAGTATGTATGTATGTATAGTATATACCCGTGATCACCTCCCGAGTGATCACGGCCCAATAGTATAGCAAGGCAGACCGACAAGAATGTAGGGCCAATAATGATAAACTAGCATCCTATACTAAGTATTTAGGATTGCAGGTAAGGTATCAACAGATGTAGCAACAATGTCAGCCTATGCATCAGAATAGGATTAACGGAAAGCAGTAACATGCTACACTACTCTAATGCAAGCAGTATAGAGAAGAGTAGGCGATATCTGGTGATCAAGGGGGGGGGCTTGCCTGGTTGCTCTGGCAAGGAGGGATCGTCAACACCATAGTCGAACTGGGGGTCGCCGGCAGTCTCGGGGTCTACCGGAAAGAAGTAACGGAGGGGGAACACAATAAATAACAGAGCAATCAAAGTATCACAAAGCGTAACATGGCAATACGCGGTGCTAGAGGTGAATGCTATAGGAGGTGACATTGGTGAAGGGGGGAAACATCCGGGAAAGTATCCCCGGTGTTCCGTGTTTTCGGACAGATGATCTGAAGGGGGAAGGTTGCGTGTTTGATATGTTAGGAGTGTGTGGTGGACGAACGGGCTGCGTATCCGGGTTCGTCTCGTCGTTCTGAGCAACTTTCATGTTGAAAATATTTTAATCCGAGTTACGGATTAAAAGATATGATTTTCTAAAGATTTTATTAATTTCTGGAATTTAATTAATTATTTAATCCAACATTATCCAGAATAGTAAATGATGACGTCAGCATGACATCAGAGTGATGTCAGCAGTCAACGTTGACCATTGACCTGGTCAACCTGACGTGTGGGTCCAGTGGGACCCATCTGTCATTCTCTGTTTAGGTTAATTACAGATTAGTTAATTTAATTACTATTTAATTAACCTAACTAGTTAATTAAATTAATTAAACCGGATTAATTAACTTAATTAATTCATTAGATAATTAATTAATATTTTTATTAAATCATTTTTATTTTTATTTATTAATTTTATTTTTAATTCTCTTTCTTTTCTTTTCTTTTTAATAAAACGTTATGGGGCATGGGCCCCTGTGGTCAGTGGCACAGAGGCCATCGCGGGTCGGGCCACGGGTGTGGGTACGGGCGAGCGGGTGTGGCGCCCGACTGGGCATTCGCCCAAACCGCCGGGGCGAGGAGGACCGGGGCAAGGATGGGCGGCCACCGGAGGGGAAATGCCGAGGGGGGGGGAAGCAGCAGGGCGCGACGGCGGGGCGCTCGGGTGGAGTCGGCGAGGGGGCAGGTCAGGGAGCAAGGGGGTTCCGCCGGCGCGGTCCGGTAGCCGTGGACACCGGTCGACGAGCAGCGGCAGGCGGTGGGCGAGGTCATGGCCTCTCAGGCCGATGGCCTCGGCGAGTAGCACCACCAGGGACGCGCGGGGCGTGGCCAGTGCGAGCGCGCGCCCGATTGGCGCGGGATGCAGCCGGGACAGACGGGGGGGGGGGGGGCGGCGCGGCGACCGCGGTTCGAGTGCGCCCCGGGCGTGGTGGCCACGGGCGAGCGACGCCGAGGGAAGGGGAGGAGGGGGTCGAGGGCGCGGTCGGTGGTGCCGGTGCACGTGGCTGAGGCGACCAGGGGGGAAGGGCGCGGCGGCCGCGGCAGGGGAGCCGCACGGGGAAGCGGGGAGGGAAGGGGAGGCGCTCACGGGGGGGGGGGAGATGTAGGGCACGGGCAATGGGCTCGGGGGCGGTCGGGGAAGACCGGCGAGGAGGAGGGCGAGGAGGCGGCGTTCGGCGGCGACGAGGCCTGGTGGCGGCGAGGCGAGGTGGTCGGGGTCGACGGGATCGGGGCCGATCCCGATCCAGATCGGTGGGGGAGAGGAGAAGGGGATCGTGGGGAAGTGGGGGGTGTCGGGCTAGGGTTCGGTCGCCCAGGGGGTTATGGGGGGGGACCGGGGTGGGCCGGCCTGGCCGGCCTGCTGGCCAGCTGGGCCGCGGTCCAGGAGGGGGGGGCTTCTCTTTCTCTCTTTTGTTTTTTTTTCTTTTCTTTTATTTATTTACTTTTATTGTTTTAATTCAACTTAGGGCACATAAGTATTTTATAAATTTGTGTTTTCTTTATTATAATTACCTATGTAATATTTGGCACTAACCGAACATTTTTGTTTTGATGTTTGAAATTTTTTGATGTTTGACAATATTTAAATTTTTAATTTAAAAAGTTTCGAACCGTCGCGTGATTAGCAACAGTAAATGAGGTGACGTGGCATCATTAGCAGAGGCTCACTGTAGCTTAAATACCCGGGCATCACAAGGGCTGCCATGGATTTCGGCTTTTCCTGTCCCAGGTGCCAGGCAAGCCACTCGTCACAGATGTTATGTTTGAAGGCCGCGAGGGCCTCCGCATCCAGACAGTCGACGATTTGATTTTTCTTAGTTAAGAACCGTGTCTAGAATTGTCTGGCCGATTCGTCTGGCTGCTGAATTATGTGGCTTAGGTCGTCAGCGTTTGGTGGTCGCACATACGTGCCCTGGAAGTTATCAAGGAATGCGGCTTCCAAGTCCTCCCAACACCCAATTGATTCTGTTGGCAAGCTGTTAAGCCAATGCCGAGCTGGTCCTTTAAGCTTGAGTGGGAGGTATTTGATGGCGTGGAGATCGTCACCGCGGGCCATGTGGATATGAAGGAGATAGTCTTCGATCCAAACAGCGGGGTCTGTTGTGCCATCATAGGATTCAATATTCACGGGTTTAAACCCTTCGAGGATTTGATGATCCATTACATCATCTGTGAATCATAGTGGCTGTGCGGCGCCTCTGTATTGGGCTATATCACGACGGAGCTCAAGCCAGCTTTGTCTACTGTGTTCGGCCCGGCCGGACTTGCTGTGTCCGGCGCGACGGTTGTCGTCACGTATCACGGGGCGCCCATGTGATCCGTAGATCGATCTTGATTGTCTTGTCTTATCCTCCAATATATCTTGCAAGTCCGGAGCGTTCCCCTGCGGCCTTGTTCTTTTCGAGCGATGCCGGGGTACAGTTCTAGTGGAGGGCCTAGAGGCCTCTCTGTCGTGGCCACGAGGTGGTCGGTCATCCGTATTATGCGCTGGTTTGTATGCCTCCTCCTCTAATCAGGGGAGCAACTTGCGTTTGGGGTAGCTTTTGGATGGGAGTTCGAGCTCATGCTCTTCGGCCGCAAGGACTTCAGTCTATCTGTCGGCTAGCAGATCTTGATCAGCTCTAAGCTGTTGCTGCTTTTTCTTGAGGCTGTTTGCCATGGCCATAAGCCTACGTTTAAAACGCTTTTGTTCGACGGGATCCTCAGGCACGACAAATTCGTCGTCGTCAAGGCTTGCCTCGTCTCCGAAGGGAGGCATGTAATTATCATCCTCTACCTCTTCGTCTGCCGCTCTCTCATGAGGGCTGGCTTCTCCATCCTCCTGTGCTGAATCTTGCCGGAGGGGGTTATCTTCAGCACTGTCTGGGGTATTGTTATTTCCGGTGCCGAAATCTCCATTCTTGCTTTGGCGGGATTTAGAGCGGCGCCGCTGACGCCGGCGCTTGGGCTGTTTCTTGGAGGGGTCTTCCTCTGCTGTTCCCTCGCCATTCCCATCCTTTGGGATATTCACCATGTATATGTCATATGACGAGGTGGCTTTCCAGTGCCCAGTAGGCGCTGGTTCTTGGTCGTCTCCGGCATCGTCGTCCATACCGTCGATGTCTTCGGAGTCGAAGTCTAGCATGTCGGTTAAATCATCGACAGTGGCTACTAAGTGGGTGGTGGGTGGGCCTTGAATTTCTTCGTCGTCCGCATCCCAACCATCCTGACCGCAGTCTGGCCAGGGATCTCCTGATAACGAGAGATACTTTAGCGAATTCAGGATGTCGCCGAAAGGTGAGTGCTGAAAAATGTCCGCGGCGGTGAACTCCATGATCGGCGCCCAATCAGATTCAATTGGAGGGGGCGTAGGAGGTTCGGAGTCCGGCACCTCGGAGTCACGAGCTTCACAAGGGACAAGGTCAGTATTCGGCTCTATCGCCGTAGAGGTTGCAGCCCCCAAGGCGGTGTCTAATCACCCATCCTCGATCTGCACAGCCGGCTCCGAATTGAGGGTCGGAGCGGACTCGTGTGCGGCCTCCAGGGCACTGTCCGGCAGCAGAGCTAAATCATGCCCATCGTGACAGTGCGGCGCGCTCGGCTGTGGCTCGAATCCATCGAAGATCAAGTCTCCGCGGATGCCAGCCGTGAAGTTCAGACTTCCAAATCCGACCTGACGGCCAGGGGCGTAGCTTTCGATCTGCTCCAGATGGCCAAATGAATTGGCCCGCAGTGCAAAGCCGCCGAATATGAAGATCTGTCCGGGGAGAAAAGTCTCACCCTAGACCGCGTCATTGTTGATGATCGAAGGAGCCATCGAGCCTATCGGTGACGACACAGAGGAACTCTCAATGAAAGCACCAATGTCGGTGTCAAAACCGGCGGATCTCGGGTAGGGGGTCCCGAACTGTGCGTCTAGGCGGATGGTAACAGGAGACCAGGGACACGATGTTTTACCCAGGTTTGGGCCCTCTTGATGGAGGTAAAACTCTACGTCCTGCTTGATTGATATTGATGATGTGGGTATTACAAGAGTAGATCTACCACGAGGTCAAGGAGGCTAAACCCTAGAAGCTAGCCTATGGTATGATTGTTGTTATGTCCTATGGACTAAAACCATCCGGTTTATATAGACACCGGAGAGGGCTAGGGTTACATAGAGTCGGTTACAATGGTAGGAGATCTACATATCCGTATCGCCAAGCTTGCCTTCCACGCCAAGGAAAGTCCCATCCGGACACGGGACGAAGTCTTAAATCTTGTATCTTCATAGTCTTGGAATCCAGCCGATGATGATAGTTCGGCTATCCGGACACCCCCTAGTCCAGGACTCCCTCAATTCCGCTTGTTGCTTGTTTGCTCTGAATGTTGGGTCATGTGACCCCTGCTTGTAATAATGCTATGATGGCTCTTCTGAGTCTTTATCTATATGAGTTGTTGAGTTATGCTGTGATGCCATGTTGTACAACACATACTTGCATGTTATGCGTACATGTAATGTGTATTGCTATGCGTGGGATCTGACTATCTAGTTGTTTATCCTTAGTAGCCTCTCTTACCGGGAAATGTCTCCTAGTGCTTCCACTGAGCCCTGGTAGCTTGCTACTACTCCGGAACACTTAGGGTGGCCGGCATGTGTCCTTCTTCATTCATGTGTCTGTCCCTTCGAGGAAATGTCACGCGGTGTCTACCAAAGTCCTGCTAGCCTGCTACAGCCCGGTTTACCAGAGTCCTGCTAGCCCAGTTGCTACAACCCGGAATCACTCGCTGATGACCGACACTTCGATGCTGGGTCATGTATGCATGTCCCTGTAAGTTAGTGCCACTTCGGGTTCATGACTAGCCATGTCAGCCCGGGTTCCTTGTCATATGGATGCTAGCGACACTATCATATATGTGTGCCAAAAGACGCAAACGGTCCCGAGCATGGTAAGGCGACACCCGTGGGAATACCGTGCGTGAGGCCGCAAAGTGATATGAGGTGTTACATGCTAGATCGGTGTGGCATAGAATCGGGGTCCTGACACTAGTACACACAATTTTAGACTAGAGTTGAACTACCTCCATAACCTAGTACAAATAATGTTACACTAGAGTTGAACTAGCTCTATTACCTAGTACAAATAATTTTACACTAGAGTTCAACTAGCTCTATAACCTAGTACAAATAATGTTACAGTAGAGTTGAACAAGCTTTATAATCTAATACAAATAATTTTACTATAGACTTGAACTAGCTCTATAACCAAGTACAAATCATTTTACACTATAGTTAAACTAGCTCTATAACCTAGTACAAATAACTTTACACTAGAATTTATCTAGCTCTATAACCTAGTACAAATAATTTTACACTAGAGTTGAACTAGCTCTATAATCTAGTACACATGATTTTACACTAGCGTTGAACTAGGGCTATAAGCTAGTACAAATCATTTTACACTATAGTTGAACTACCTCTATAAACTAGTACAAATAATTTTACACTAAAATTGAACTAGCTCTATAACCTAGAACAAATCACTTTACACTAGAGTAGAACTAGCTCTATAACCTAGTACAAATAATTTTACAATAGAAATGAACTAGCTCTACAACCTAGTACAAATAACTTTACACTAGAATTGAGCTAACTCTATAACCTAGTACAAAATAATGTACACTAGAGTTGAACTATCTCTGTAACCAAGTACAAATAATTTTAAATTAGAGATGAACTAGCTCTATAACCTGGTACACACAATTTTACACTAGCATTGTATTAGGGCTATAACCTAGTACAAATTATTTTACACTAGAGTTGAACTAGATCTATGACCTAGTACACACAATTTTAGACTAGAGTGGAACTAGCTCTATAACCTAGTACAAATAATTTTACACTTGAGTTGAACTAGCTTTATAACCTAGTACAAATAATTTTACTATAGAGTTGAACTAGCTCTATAACCTAGTACAAATAATTTTACACTATAGTTGAACTAGCTATGTAACCTAGTTCAAATAATTTTACACTAGAATTGAACTAGCTCTATAACCTAGTACAAATAATTTTACACTAGAATTGAACTAGCTCTATAACCTAGTACAAATAATTTTACAATAGAAATGAACTAGCTCTATAATGTGGTACACATAATTTTACACTAGCATTGAAAAAGGGCAATAACCTAGTACAAATCATTTTACACTATAGTTGAACTAGGTCTATAACCTTGTACAAATAATTTTACACTAGAGTTGAACTAGCTCTATAACCTAGGCCTAATAATTTTACACTAGTGTTGAACTAGGTCTATAACCTAGTACAAATCATTTTACACTATAGTTGAACTAGCTCTATTATCTAGTACAAATAATTTTACACTAGAATTGAACTAGCTCTATAACCTAGTACAAATCATTTTACACTAGAGTTGAACTAGCTTTATGACCTAGTAAACACAATTTTAGACTAGAGTTGAACTAGCTCTATAACCTAGTAAAATAAATGTAAACTAGAGTTGAACTAGCTCTATAACCTAGTACAAATAATTTTACACTAGAGTTGAACTAGCTCTATTATCTAGTACAAATAATGTTACACTAGAGTTGAACTAGCTCTATAACCTAGTACAAATCATTTAACACTATAGTTGAACTAGCTCTATAACCTAATACAAATAATTTTACACTAGAATTGAACTAGCTCTATAAACTAGTACAAATAATTTTACACTAGAATTGAACTAACACTTTAACCTAGTACAAATAATTTTACACTAGCGTTGAACTAGCTCTATAACCAAGTACAAATAATTTTACACTAGAAATGAACTAGCTCTATAAGCCGGTACACATAATTTTACACTATTATTGTACTAGGGCTATAACCTAGTACACATAATTTTACACTAGAGTTGAACTAGCTCTATGACCTACTACACATAATTTTAGATTATAATTGAACTAGCTCTATAACCTTGTACAAATAATTTTAAACGAGACTTGAACTAGCTCTGTGACCTAATACAAATAATTTTACACTATAGTTAAACTAGCTCTATAACCTAGTACAAATAATTTTACACTAGAGTTGAACTAGCTCTATAACCTAGTACAAATCATTATACACTATAGTTGAACTAGTTCTATAACCTAGTACAAATAATTTTACACTAGAATTGAACTAGCTCTATAACCTAGTACAAATAGTTTTACACTAGAGTTGGACTAGCTATATAATCTAGTACACATAATTTTACACTAGCGTTGAACTAGGGCTATAAGCTAGTACAAATCATTTTAGACTATAGTTGAACTACCTGTATAACCAAGTACACATAATTTTACACTAAAATTGAACTAGCTCTATAACCTAGTACAAATGATTTTACAATAGAGTTGAGCTAGCTCTATAACCTAGTACAAAAAAATTTATACTGGAGTTGAACTAGCACTATAACTATGTACAAATAATTTTACACTAGAAATGAACTAGCTCTATAACCTGGTACACATAATTTTACACTAGCGTTAAACTAGGGCTATAACCTGGTATAAATCGTTTTAAACTAGAGTAGAACTAGCTCTATATCCTAGTACAAATAATTTTACACTAGAGTTGAACTAGCTGTATAACCTAGTACAAATGATTTTACATTAGAGTTGAACTAGCTCTATAACTTAGTACAAATCATTTTAGACTATAGTTGAACTAGCTCTATAGACTAGTACAAATAATTTTACACTAGAAATGAACTAGCTCTATAACCTAGTACAAATAATTTTGCACTAGAGTTGAACTAGCTCTATAATCCGGTACACATAATTTTACACTAGCGTTGAACTAAGGCTATAAGCTAGTACAAATCACATGACACTATAGTTGAACTACCTATATAACCTAGTACAAATAATTTTATACTAAAACTGAACTAGCTCTATAACCTAGTACAAATCATTTTAGACTAGAGTAGAACTAGCTCTATAACCTAGTACAAATAATTTTACACTAGAAACGAACTAGCTCTATAACCTAGTACAAATAATTTTACACTAGAATTGAACTAACTCTTTAACCTAGTACAATTTTTTTTACACTATAGTTGAACTAGCTCTATAACCTAGTACAAATAGTTTTACACTAGAGTTGAACTAGCTCTATAACCTAGTACAAATAATTTTACACCAGCGTTGAACTAGCTCTATAACCAAGTACAAATAATTTTACACTAGAAATGAAATAGCTCTATAAGCCGGTACACATAATTTTACACTAATATTGTACTAGGGCTATAACCTAGTACAAATCATTTTACACTATAGTTGAACTAGCTCTATGACCTAGTACACACAATTTTAGACTATAGTTGAACTAGCTCTATAACCTAGTATAAATAGTTTTACACTAGAGTTGAACTAGCTCTATAACCAAGTACAAATAATTTTACACTAGAAATGAACTAGCTCTATAAGCCGGTAAACATAATTTTACACTAATATTGTACTAGGGTTATAACCTAGTACAAATCATTTTACACTAGAGTTGAACTAGCTCGATGACCTAGTACACACAATTTTAGATTATAGTTGAACTAGCTCTATAACCTAGTACAAATAATTTTAAACGAGACTTGAACTAGCTGTGTGACCTAGTACAAATAATTTTACACTATAGTTGAACTAGCTCTATAACCTAGTACAAATAATTTTACACTAGAGTTGAACTAGCTCTATAACCTAGTACAAATCATTATACACTATAGTTGAACTAGTTCTATAACCTAGTACAAAAAATTTTACACTATAATTGAACTAGCTCTATAACCTAGTACAAATAGTTTTACACTAGAGTTGCACTAGCAATATAATCTAGTACACATAATTTTACACTAGCGTTGAACTAGGGCTATAAGCTAGTACAAATCATTTTAGACTATAGTTGAACTACCTGTATAACCTAGTACAAATAATTTTACACTAAAATTGAAGTAGCTCTATAAACTAGTACAAATGATTTTACACTGGAGTTGAACTAGCTCTATAACCTAGTACAAATAATTTTACACTAAAAATGAACTAGCTCTATAACCTGGTACACATAATTTTACACTAGCATTAAACTAGGGCTATAACCTGGTACAAATCGTTTCAAACTAGAGTTGAACTAGCTCTATATCCTAGTACAAATAATTTTACATTAGAGTTGAACTAGCTGTATAACCTAGTACAAATGATTTTACACTAGAGTTGAACTAGATCTATAACCTAGTACAAATCATTTTACACTATAGTTGAACTAGCTCTATAGACTAGTACAAATAATTTTACACTAGAATTGAACTAGCTCAATAACCAAGTACAATTTTTTTTACATTAGAGTTGAACTAGCTCTATAACGTAGTACAAATAATTTTACACTAGACATAAACTAGCTCTATAACCTAGTACACATAATTTTACACTAGCATTGTACTAGCGCTATAACCTAGTACAAATCATTTTACACTAGAGTTGAACTAGCTCTATGACCAAGTACACCCAATTTTACACTAGAGGTGAGCTAGCTTTATAACCTAGTCCAAATAATTTTAAACTAGAGTTGAACTAGCGCTATAACCTAGTAGAAATAATTTTACACTGAAGTTGAATTAGCTTTATTACCCAGTAGAAATAATTTTACACTAGAGTTGAACTACCTCTATAACCTAGTACAGATCATTTTACACTATAGTTGAACTAGCTATATAACCTAGTTCATATAATTTTACACTAGAATGGAACTAGCTCTATAACCTAGTACAAATAATTTTACACTAGAGTTGAACTAGATCTATAACCTAGTACAAATAATTTTACACTAGAAATGAACTAGCTCTATAACCTGGTACACATAAGTTTACACCAGTGTTGAAAAAGGGCAGTAACCTAGTACAAATCATTTTAACTATACTTTAACTAGCTCTATAACCTAGTACTAATAATTTTACACTAGAGTTGAACTAGCTCTATAACCTAGTAAAAATAATTTTACACTAGCGTTGGACTAGTTTTATAACCTAGTACAAATCATTTGACACTATAGTTGAACTAGCTCTATTATCTACTACAAATAATTTTACACTAGAATTGAACTAGCTCTATATCCTAGTACAAATCATTTTACACTAGAGTTGAACTAGCTCTATGACCTAGTACACACAATTTTAGACTAGACTTGAACCAGCTCTATAACCTTGTACAAATAATTGTAAACTAGAGTTGAACTAGCTCTATAACCTAGTTAAATAATTTTACACTAGAGTTGAACTAGCTCTTTTACCTAGTACAAATAATGTTACACTAGATTTGAACTAGCTCTATAACCTCGTACAAATCATTTTACACTATAGTTGAACTAGCTCCATAACCTAATACAAATAATTTTACACTAGAATTGAACTAGCTCTATAACCTAGTACAAATAATTTTGCACTAGAGTTGAACTAGCTCTATAATCCAATACACATAATTTTACACTAGCGTTGAACTAGGGCTATAAGTTAGTACAAATCATTTTACACTATAGTTGAACTACCTATATAACCTAGTACAAATAATACTAAAACTGAACTAGCTCTATAACCTAGTACAAATGATTTTACACTAGAGTAGAACTAGCTCTATAACCTAGTACAAGTAATTTTACACTACAAATAAACTAGCTCTATAACCTAGTACAAATAATTTTACACTAGAATTTAACTAACTCTTTAACCTAGTACAAATTTTTTTACACTATAGTTGAACTAGCTCTATAACCTAGTACAAATAATTTTAAACTAGAGTTGAACTAGCTCTATAACCTAGTACAAATAATTTTACACTAGCGTTGAACTAGCTCTATAACCAAGTACAAATAATTTTACACTAGAAATGAACTAGCTCTATAAGCCGGTACACATAATTTTACACTAACATTGTACTAGGGCTATAACCTAGTACAAATCATTTTACACTAGAGTTGAACTAGCTCTATGACCTAGTACACACAATTTTAGATTATAGTTGAACTAGCTCTATAACCGAGGACAAATAATTTTAAACGAGACTTGAACTAGCTCTGTGACCTAGTACAAATTTTTTTACACTATAGTTGAACTAGCTCTATAACCTAGTACAAATAGTTTTACACTAGAGTTGAACTAGCTCTATAACCTAGTACAAATCATTATACACTATAGTTGAACTAGTTTTATAACCTAGTACAAATAATTTTACACTAGAATTGAACTAGCTCTATAACCTAGTACAAATAGTTTTACACTAGAGTTGAACTAGCTATATAATCTAGTACACATAATTTTACACTAGCGTTGAACTAGGGCTATAAGCTAGTAAAAATCATTTTAGACTATAGTTGAACTACCTGTATAACCTAGTTCAAATAATTTTACACTAAAATTGAACTAGCTCTATAACCTAGTACAAATGATTTTACACTAGAGTTGAACTAGCTCTATAACCTAGTACAAAAAAATTTATACTGGAGTTGAACTATGTCGGGGAAACTGATCCACGAACACCTATGGGACCGGCGGACTGAGCCCCTTTCGGTTCGGCGGGGGACGGAGATCGCACGAAGAGCGGATCGAGGCGAAGCACACAAGCAGTTTACCCAGCTTCGGAGCTCTCCGGAGAGATAACACTCCTACTGCTGCATGTCTGGGTGTATTGAGTTCTTGCTCGGGAGCGCTGAGTGCTACAGTACACACTAGCTGCTAACAAGACCGAGCGTGAGTGTTTTTCTGCCTTCCAACCCCCTCTCTACGTTGCGCATGGGCCTCCTTTTATATGCTAAAGGGGTCTCCGACAGGTGGCAACGTAGACAAGGGTAAAAATGGAAAAGGAATCGCAGTTGGTACAACTACCTGTACAGTGTATCATACCTAACCCTAACGGCAGGGGACAAAGGCATTAAATGCCCGTCCGCGTCGCCCAAATAGTGCAAAAAGGGACCGTCAGGGACGCCACCGCTCGCCACGATGGCAGGCTTGTCAGCGTCGCTTGCCACCGCGCACCGCTGGCTGCACGGCCTCTCGCCACGCGCGCCTGGAAAGGCCCCAGGGCGACACGTTGGTGGATGTGCTGGAGCGTGGGTACAGAGTGGTCGCTTGCCGCGGCAAGCGCCTTGCCGCGGTCATTGTCTTGTTGCGTCCGGAAGCTTGTCGCTCACCGGGCCTTGCCGGGACACGTGGCGCGTCGCGGCAAGTTCCTTGAGATGCCTTGGTTGGCTTTCCCGGCAAGCTCCTCTTGCCGGGGCCTTGTCTCCTTGGCTTGAATACTTTGTTCTTGAATGGCTCCAAAGGAACCATGGAGGACCTTGGCGGTCACCCGGCAAGCCTTGCCGCGGGGTGCTGCGACTGCCCGTGCACAAGTTTGGGATACTAGGGTACCCCTACTCTAGTACACTGACAGGAGCCCCCGGGCCTGGGCCACACATGGCGCTGAGCGCTATTGGGCCAGGCCCAAAACAGGGCACGGGCACGCACGGCCTGGGTTACGCCGTATCTTACTCCGTATCCACCGCGCCTTCCCCGAACGGCACGCGTTGAATGCAGCGTCGTGGGAGAGATCATGGGTGGTTTCTTTATTTGGAAAGACGGAACGCCCGCCACCTCCCTCTTTATAAGCAGGGGAAACAGGGGTAGTTCGCCCATCTCGCCGGTTGCTACTCCAATCTCAGAAATCTCCGCCGCTCCCCCCTTCTTCCCAAAGCTGAAAGAGAGCAGCGCTCCGCCCCCCATTGCCACCAGCATCACCTACGCCGTCGATCTCCCCCACCACCTCCGCCATGGCTCCGAAAGCCGACAAGGGGAAGGTCGTGAAGTCGGCCGAGATGCAGCGGCTCGCGGTGCTGCGAAAGGAGCGGGCAATCTTTCCTCCCCAGCTCGCCGCGAAGGAGCTGAGGGTGTACTACTACCTCTTCTGGTCGACGGAGACGCGAGCGCATCCGCGTATGAAGGTACTCCCAGCTGCCGCTTCGGAACTGGCTCCGAAGGGATACCCTTTCTTCCCGTTGTTCTTCTACTGCGGGCTCTGCCCGCCTTTCTCTGAATTTTTCTGTGACATTATGAACACCTACGAGTTCCGCTTTCTTGACTTCACCCCCAACGCCATTCTGACCATGGCAGTTTTCGCACATCTCTGCGAAAACTTTGTCGAAGTCTATCCAAATGTAGCTCTTTTTCGCCACTTCTTTATGCCCCGAGTTGAGAGAGGGGAGCCTTTATCCGGCGGAATCGCCTGGATCTCGAGGGTTGGCAAGAAGGAAGCTTATCTGGAGGGGGAGCTCCACAGCAAGTGGGAGGAATGGAGAGCAGACTGGTGCTGGATTGTCGAGGAGAACCCGCAGCCATTTACCGCCCAGCGCCAAGCCCCAATAGCGCGCGGTAATGATTGGAGCAATGTGGCCCCGGAAGACGATAGGCTGAAGATTGCCGTCACCCGGATCCTATGCCTCAGGCTTGCCGGGCTCACCGTAGGCGCCGTTGGCGCAAATTTTCTTCGCCGCCGCATCGCCCCCCTGCAGGAGAGGAGGAGACCCGCCTGGGAGTTCCAGAATGTGGCGGATATCATGAGGCTGCACCCTGGCCTCAACTTCAACTTCACTGTCCTAGAACTGGACGTGATGATCCTGGAACTGTTTAAGCGCGATCCTCAACATCCCGAAGCGTTCATGTTGCTGAGGGGTGTTGTTCCGCTGTGCAACAACTCCTCGCTCGACCGCATCCGTGCAATGATGCCGCTGTGCGATTCGCATGGGATTGTCCCAACTTGGCAAGAGCCTGCAAACGACGTCGTGCAGAAGTTTTTTGACGGCTTGGTAGAAGTGCCGGTCTGCTCCGATGAACAGAAGAGCCTTACTCGCGACACCACCGATGCGGAGATGCAGCGCATCGCCACTAGGCCGGAAGAGGCGGCGGCAGCAGCTGCCGCGGGCGAGTTTGGATTCACCATGGAGGAGGCAGAGGCAGCAGAGGCGGCAAGCCTTGCTGAGCGAGAGGAGCTTGCCGGCGAGGGAGATCTTGTCGGGCCTGAAGCTGAGTCGAGCGAGCCCGGCGAGGGAGAGCTTGTCGGGCCCGAACCTTCAGACAGCTCGCCGCAAGCGGAGCCTCCAGCTCCACCAAGAAGGCGTCTCCGCAAAGCCGGGGACGTAGCGGGGCAGCAGACGAGTCAACAGCCGCCGTGCCGCGCGACACGCTCTACCGCGGCAAGTACTGTTGCCGCGGGAGCGCCTCACGCCGCTGCGGCAACTGGAGCGGGGTCTTCCCGGTCCAATGCTACTGCTCCTGCCAAGCGGATAAGGGAACCTACTCCTCTGCCTCGTCGCACCGGAGGTGAGCCGGACTTCGATCTCTCCACGCTCAGCTCCGACGAGGAAGAAGAAGAGTAAGATTCTTTGTTGTACTTGTAGTTCTTCAATTCTTGCTGTTTTGTCTTCTATCTGATTTGTTTTACTTCGAACCCATTCCTTTTCAGGACTCTGGCCCAGAGAGCGGCGAAGAGAGCCAAGGTCCCGGTGATTGTCATCGAGGACGAACCCACCGCGATAGCAGGGGGTGTGTCCGAGACCACCTTGCCGGACCCGACAACTATTCCCCAAAGCAGCCCCCAGCGTAAGTATATGGTTTACTTCCTGCTGTTAGGCATGCATGGGTGCTCTTTCTTTGCTGATATCTGACTGTTGGTTTGTGTAGGAGTAGAGCAGCCTCACTAGGAGTGCCCGGAAGCCGCTCCCGAAATGCCATCTGCTTCGACTACACCGCCAAGGGAGGATTCCCCGGTAAGGGAGCGTTCTCCGGCAAGGGAGAATTCTCCGGCAAGGGACAGTTCTCCGGCAAGGGACATCACCAGGGACCCTCCGGTGGTTGAGACCATGACTGCAGATCCTAGCACAGGTAATCCTCTTGCTTGAAAAACTTCCCTGGGGTTCTTCTTCTTCTGATTTTCTTTTTGGATATTTGCTTGACTTTTCTCCTTTTTCCGTTCGTCAGATCCATCTGCCACGGAGCCGATGGAAACCGAGGTCGCCGGCGAGGAGAACGCGCGCAGCAATACCAACGACGCCGTTGCCACCGAAAGAGAAGCCGGCGCTGATGATCCCGCCGGCGAAGAGGCCGCCATAGCTGCCGCCGCAGAAGCTGGCGAGGGATCTGGCGATCGCACTGACGGCCCCGAGGCCGCAGGAGCATCAGGCGCTACGCCGGCCGCCGATCCCTCCGCCGCTGCTGCAGCGCCAGGCTCCGAAGAGCCCCAGCCAAGCGCCCATTTGAAGGCCGGCGACGGCATCTTCATCAAGCTCCCCTGGGCGTCAAGCTCCAGGGCGCCGTTCGAAGGAGAAACCTTTGATGAAGAGTTGCTCGTCTCCGCTGGGCTGACGCTGGTCGACGCGCCGAGCAGCAGCAGCGGCGAGCCTGAGGAGGAGCAGCTGCTGCGGAAGCTGTTGTCACTCTACCGCGCCCGACAGGCCAAGCTGGTATCCTGAGAAGCGCTTGTCGCGAAGGTGGGAGTGGACATCGAGAAGCGCGCGGAGGAGCTCCGGGGTCTCAGGCAGGAAGCTCTCCGGTCCCTGGCAGAGGAGCGGGAGCAAGTCGCCGAGGAGCGGAAAGCCTTCCTCCTCGAGAAGGCTGAAGTTGAAGAGCAACAGCGGCTTGTTGCCGAAAAGCTATCTGCGCAGGAAGGCGAGTTGGCACAGCGCAAGGACAACCTTGACAGCCACGAGGAGGAGCTTGCCGCACGCGAGCAAACATTTGGCGGGGCTCTCAAGGAAGCAGAGGATGTTGCCGCAGCTGCCGAGGCCGCCAAGAAGGAGCTGGAGACGAAGGTGGCGCAGCTGGAGGCCGATCTCAAGGCGAGCGGCGAGGAGCTTGCTGCGCTCAAGCGTGAGCGCGAGAAGGACGCCGCCGCTCATGGTGAGCTGCAAGGTCGTCTCGCTGAGCGGAGCAAAGAGCTTAGCGCCGCCAAGGACTCCAACGTAGATCTTGAGTTGAAGCTGGTTACTTTGACTCAGACACTGGACAGCGCCAGGGAGCAGGAGGTGGCCTTGACGGAGAAGATCAAGGCCGACGAGGCGCTGCTGGCGAGTGCTGCTGCCGCCCAGAACACTTTTAGGGAGAATGTGGAGCACTGGACGGAGGGTCTCGTGGATGTTGCCGCAGCCATCGACATGGAGCTGGCGCAGCTGGGGATGGAGGATCTCGGGTACTCCTCTGATGAGCACCTCCAACCCAGCGCCAAGCTCAGCTTGTTCTTCAAAGGCGTGGCGACGGCCCTCCAGCGACTCCGGGAGAAGATCCCAAAGCAGCTGGCCGACGAGTCGCGCAAGATCTGCACGGGAGCTCTTCAAAAGGTGCTGGTGAAGGTGGCCTTCCGCAACCCAGGCCTCAACCTCACCAACGTCCTCAGGACCTTGCCGCCGGATGCTGATCTGGAAGCGCTCAAGACCCTTGTCGCACCCATTGTGGACAAGGTGAGCGGGATCAAGAGGGTTGAGGGCGATCGCGTAGATTAGGCCGCCCGTTTTCTCTTTTTCTTGTCGCTGCTGGTCATGTTATGAGAACAATCTGTTAGAGCTGCGACAAGCTATCTTGTAATATGACTCTATTTTGGGTAGCGATTGCTATGTTATTTCCTTTACTTGATTCCTTCCTTTGTATGTTTTTGCCCTACGCTTTTAGGGAACTTGTCGGCGCAGGCACCTGGGCCGCGAGCGCTGAGTGCGGGACGTCAGCAGCCTGCTGGCGGTGCCGCTTCCGACAAGAAACCTTGTCGCAACTAGTCGCAGCTCACTTAAGTTGTTGAGCAGACTCGAAACAAAGTAAGGGCGCAACTAGCTATGAGTTGGTTCCTCCGCGCACAGGTTTTCCATACAAAGCACGGTCGTTCGAGGAAGATAACTTAAAAATTAAAACTGATTGCTCAAACTTTGGCAACTTAGCTTTTCTATCGTTTGCTTTTCGGTAAGGCGAAACTTCCTTGAACGACGCCTGGTCCACACCATTATCTTCTCCTTTCCCCCCGGCAAACTTGTGGGCGAGGGAACCTTCCTTTCCTTTTTGAGAAAAATAAAGAAGAGAAAATAAAGATATGGAGCCTTACGGCTCGTTATTGCTTACCGGGGGTAGGCGCTGCACAAAGTGTCAGATAATGCATGCAAAGTAGAAAGCATGAAATTGACAAGATGTGCGGAGCACATGAGTTTTACTTATGCACGGGGTCTGCGCCCGGCTAGACTTGTACAAAAGGTGGTTGCCGGAACAGGTTCCGGCAACCGCGCCCTACGGGTAAAACTTACGAAGATGCTCAATGTTCCAGGAGTTGCTCACCGGAATGCCATCTTCGGTCTCAAGGCGGACAGCGCCAGGCCTAGTGACTCGTTTCACCTGGTAAGGGCCTTCCCACTTCGGCGTCAACTTGTTGGAATTCTTGGCAGACTGAACGCGCCGAAGAACAAGGTCGCCTTCCTCGAGACTTTTGGCATTAACTTTGCAGCTATGGTAGCGGCACAAAGCTTGCTGGTATCGAGCAGCTCGTACATCGGCCTGAAGACGGTCCTCCTCAAGGAGCAGCGCGTCATCTTGTCGCAACTGCTCTTGCTCAAGCTCATCATAAGCGAGCACTCGAGGTGACCCGTATACGAGTTCCGTGGGGAGAACTGCCTCTGCTCCATAGACTAGAGCGAAAGGTGTCTGGCCAGTGGCTCGATTTGGCGTCGTCCTGATCGACCAAAGAACCACCGGCAGCTCCTCAATCCAGTTCTTTCCGCACTTGCGCAGCCTGTCGAAAGTCCTGGTCTTGAGCCCGCGCAGCACTTCAGCATTTGCCCTCTCCGCTTGACCGTTGCTTCTCGGATGAGCAACAGAAGCGAAGCAGACCTTGGCGCCAAGATCTTGGACGTACTGCATGAAGGTGCGGCTCGTGAATTGCGTGCCGTTGTCGGTGATGATCCTGTTAGGGATCCCGAAGCGGCAAACAATCGACCTGAAGAACTTGACTGCTGACTGTGCTGTCACCTTCCTCACTGCTTCCACTTCCGGCCACTTTGTGAACTTGTCGATTGCAACGTACAAGTACTCAAAGCCCCCGACAGCTCGGGGAAAGGGGCCGAGGATGTCGAGCCCCCAGACCGAAAATGGCCAGGATAAAGGGATCGTCTGGAGAGCTTGAGCTGGCTGGTGTATCTGCTTGGAATGGAACTGGCACGCTTCACACTTGGTTACTTGTGCAGTTGCATCCTGGAGGGCTGTCGGCCAAAAGAAACCTTGCCGGAACGCTTTGCCGGCAAGTGCTCTTGCGCCAATGTGGTGACCACATATGCCTCCATGTATCTCTGCCAACAGCTTTTGTCCGTCTTCCCGGTGAATACACTTCAATTTCACGCCGTTGAGTCTTCTTCTGTACAGTGTGTTGTCGACAAACTGGTACATACTTGACTGCCGGGCTACTCTTTCCGCTTCTTCTTGCTCTTCGGGAAGTTCTCCTGTCTGAAGGAAATGGACAATCTGCTGTGCCCATGCTGGAGCTTGCGGCTCGACAACAAGGACTAAAGGCACATCTGCTGCTGCGGGAACATCCGCTTCTACGGCGAGAACCTGCGGCTCAGCCGGAGCTTGACGTTCCCCGGCAAGCTTGCCGGAGCAAAACTTGTCGGGAGCGTCTGCTTCAACGGAACAAACCCTAGGGCTTGCCGGAGCAGACTGCTCCTCAGCACCCTTGGTGTTGATCTTGAGGACCTTCTTGGCGGCGGCTTCGGGGAGCTCTGCCGGAAAATAGTCACCAGAAATCAACTTCCTCTTCTTGCTCTGTCCAGTTGATGGCGTTACAGACGGTTGAGTCAGTTTGAGCACAAAGATCCCTGGTTCCACAGGTAACTTAAGTGCGGCGCACTTCGACAGGCCATCGGCAATGTCGTTCTGAGCTCTTGGAACATGTTCCATCTGTAGGCCGTCAAAGTGCTCTTCTAGCTTTCTCACTTCATCAACGTAAGCTTCCATCAACGGACTCTGATAATTCTTGTTCACTTGGCGGACGACAAGCTGTGAGTCACCCCTGACAATGAGCTTCTTGATCCCAAGGTCTGCTGCGATCCTGAGACCGGCAAGCAAACCTTCATACTCTGCGGTATTGTTCGTTGCTTGCTCCTTGGGAAAGTGCATCTGGACTACGTACTTGAGGTGCTCTCCGGTGGGTGCAACAAGTAGCACGCCCGCACCGGCGCCTTGCAGCGAGAAGGCACCATCAAAGTACATCAGCCACTCTTTGCTTGCTTCCTTGACGGGGATGCTTGTTTCTGGAATTTCTTCATCTTGTGTTGGCGTCCATTCTGCTATGAACTCCGCCAATGCTCTGCTTTGGATAGTTGAAGTGCTCTCAAACTTGAGGCCAAAGCTTGACAGTTCCAGTGCCCACTCGACAATCCTGCCTGTTGCTTCTGGATTTTGCAGTATCCTCTTCAGCGGAAAACGAGTGACGACTGTGATCTCATGTGCTTGGAAGTAATGGCGCAGCTTTCTCGAGGCCATGAGAAGGCCGAAAAGCAATTTCTGCACACCAGAGTACCTTGACCTAGCCCCCTGCAGAAGGGAACTGACAAAGTAAACTGGGCGCTGCACCATTCTTTTCTGCATCTTCTCACGCGCCTGCGCAGATCCATCTTTGTCGGGACCAGAGCTTGCCGGTGAAGTCCCCTGCTTGTCGCTGGATGCATCTGCCGTGGTTGCTGGCTCATCATCCGCCTCCCTCTCCGCTACTAACGCAGCACTAACCACTTGATTGGTTGCCGCTATATATAGCAGCAACTTCTCTTGTGGCTTAGGTGCGACAAGTGTTGGAGTGGAGGACAGGTATCTCTTTAAGTCCTGCAGTGCAGCCTCCGCTTCCGGAGTCCATTTCATTGGACCTGCCTTTTTCAATATTTTGAAAAATGGCAGGGCGCGCTCAGCAGACCTAGAGATAAACCTGCTGAGAGCAGCTACGCAACCGGCAAGTCTTCGTACATCCTTGACGCGCTTTGGTGCTTCAATCTGCTCAATGGCCTTGATCTTGTCGGGATTGGCTTCAATTCCCCGCTGAGACACGAAGAACCCGAGAAGCTTGCCGGAGGGGACTCCAAACACACACTTCTCGGGGTTAAGCTTGAGGTTGATCTTGCGCAGATTTGCAAAGGTTTCGTCTAAATCTTGAATCAGAGTCGCCTTGTCCTTGCTCTTGACCACTATGTCATCCATGTAGGCTTCCACATTTCTGTGTATTTGCGGCTCAAAAGCGTCATGGACTACCCTTGCAAATGTTGAACCAGCATTCTTTAAACCGAAAGGCATCCGTACGAAACAGTATGTGCCACATGGGGTGATGAATGCGGTCTTCTCCTCATCCTCTTCTGCCATGAAGATCTGATGGTATCCTGAGTATGCATCAAGAAATGAAAGCAAGTCACATCCGGCCGTGGAGTCAACAATCTGGTCGATGCGCGGCAAGGGAAATGGGTCTTTGGGACAAGCTTTATTGACATCGGTAAAGTCGATACAAAGCCTCCATTTCCCGTTTGCCTTGCGCACGACTACAGGGTTGGCCAACCACGTAGGATGGAGCACTCCTCTGACAAGGCCTGCTGCTTCCAATTTCTTGATTTCTTCTGCGATGAATTCTTGGCGCTCCACTGCCTGTTTCCTGACTTTCTGCTTGACGGGCCGCGCATGAGGACAGACGGCAAGATGGTGCTCGATTACTTTCCTGGGAACACCGGGGATGTCAGACGGTTGCCACGCAAATACGTCGACGTTCGCCCGCAGGAAAGCAACGAGCGCGCTTTCCTATTTAGGGTCGAGAGTGGCACTGATGGTGAAGGTACCACCAGTGCCATCCTCCTTGGCGGACACCTTCTTGGTCTCTGGTGGAGCTGCCATTGTCTTCTTACACTTGCCGGTGGAGCTCGATGGTGCGTCCTCGACGGTAGCGCAGCACTCCGAAGAGGTGCGCTTGCCGGAGTGGGCATCAGAACTCTTGCCGGACTTGGTCTTCTTCTTCGCCCCGGGAGCTTCAACGGCAAGTGACTTGCGATCTGTTGCGGCTGCTGCTTCCCGGTAGATCTTGTCGGCGCAGATAAGAGCATCCTTCTTGTCGCCAGGGACAGAGATGACACTTATCGGGCCTGGCATCTTCAGCATGTTGTATGCATAGTGAGAGGCTGCCATGAATTTGGCGAGTGCTGGACGGCCGAGTATCCCATTGTAAGGCAATGGAAAGTCAGCAACGTCAAAAGTGACCCTCTCAGTCCTGAAGTTCAACTCGCTGCCAAATGTCACCGGCAACGTGATCTTTCCCTTCGGCTTGCTCCTTCCTGGATTGATTCCTTGGAATGTGTCGGTCTCTTCGAGCTCGCCATCAGGGATCTGGAGGTTTTGGAGTACCGCGGAGGAGATCAGGTTCAAGCCGGTCCCACCGTCAACTAGCATCTTAGTGACCTTGAGGTTGCGGATAGTTGGTGAAACCAACATCGGCAAGCACCCGACCGCAGTTATGCGATCAGGGTGGTCCTCAATATCAAAGATGATAGGCGTGCTGGACCATTTCAGAGGCTTGCGTGACTCGACGGGTGGTTCTGCCGCATTGACTTCCCGCACCCAGTGCTTGAGCTGGCGGTGTGAAGTATGCAGAGAAGCACCGCCGTCAACGCACATGACCTCTGTGGCTTTCTGGAACTCCTGCTCATCGGTCTCGTCATCATCCATATCTTCATCGTCGTCGTCATCTTCATCCTTGTCGCGGCCGCGGGGAGGTCTGTCTCCTTGCCGCTGCTTGGCCTTGCCGCGGCGTCCTCCTCGGCCGGGGCGTTTCTTGCCGGCTCCTCCAGCACCTTCCTGGGCCTTCTCCTTGTCGCGTCGCTCGTATTCAGCCTTTTGCTGCTCGACAAGCTGCTCGACCTTCTTGCAGCTCTGGAGGTCATGGCCCTTGGTGCGGTGGATCTTGCAGTACTGCTTGTTGGTGCCGTCCTGCTTGTCGGCGACCGCCACAGCCTGGTAGTTGGTGCCTGCGGCATCTCCTCGCCGGAGCTACCAGCTTTGGCTTTCTTGGCGCCACCTCCGTTGCCGGACTGCTCAACGACTAGCACATCTTTGCCTTTCTTCTTCCTGTTGTTCCGCCGCCGGTTTTTCTTTGCCGGGGCAGCCTCCTCACTATCAGATCCTCCTGCTTCTGTATTCTCTCCGGGGAGTTTCCTCCCTTCCTCAGCACGTGCACACTTGTCGGCCAGGGCATATAGCTCACTGACGTCTCTGATCTTGCACATCGCCATCTCCTCCCGCATCCTGCGGTTTCGCACGTTCTGATGGAACGCGCTGATTACCGCGGCAGGGTGGACATCTGGGATGTTGTGCTGTACACGG
The DNA here is from genome assembly GCF_018294505.1 of Triticum aestivum. Classification (NCBI taxonomy): domain Eukaryota; kingdom Viridiplantae; phylum Streptophyta; class Magnoliopsida; order Poales; family Poaceae; genus Triticum; species Triticum aestivum. The sequence goes on from NC_057807.1 coordinate 415,765,967, forward strand.
CTGAATCTCTGAATGTACTTGCGCAGGGGCTCTCCTTCCTTCTGGGCGAGCAGATGAAGGTCGCTCTCTTGGCCATGAGGCTTGTGGCCGCCTGTAAAGGCGCCGACAAACTGATGGCATAGGTCTGCCCAGGAGGATATGGAGTTGTCCGGCAAATGCATGAGCCAGGATCTGACATTGGGCTTGAGCACCAGCGGGAAGTAGTTGGCCAGGATCTTGTCGTCCCACCCCCTGGCAGCTTGCACCGTGATGGTGTAGATGCTGAGGAACTCCGACGGATGCGACTTGCCATCGTACTTCTCTGCTACGTCTGGCTTGAAATTCTTCGTGCTGGGCCACTGGACTTGCCGCAGCTCACGAGTGAACGCAGGGAAACCTACCGCGTACGGCAAGTCGCCTGGTTCCCCTGGCGCATGCATGTCGACAGAGGGCCCAGCGCGCTGGTCCGATTGACGCCGCGCTTCTCTTCGGCTCTCGATGCGAGTACGAGCGTCTTCTTGCTGTCGTTCGTGAAGAACTTGGCGCTGATCGCGACGAGCTCGTGGATCTGATGATGGGTGGAGTCGCTGTCGAGGTGGATCCGGCGAGTCGGCGATCTTGGCCTTCAGGGTGGAGAGTGCATGGTGATTGCACCCCCACCGGTTTCGTCGCCATCGGCTCGTGCCTGGCAGTCCTGCCGCGGCAGCGATGTACTCGGCTGCCGCGGAGTGTCGTCGTTGGCGAAGCCGATGAGACTCTGAATGGTGGCCCTCCATTGATCGATCTTGTCTGCCGTTGGAGGGTAATCCAGGAGCAGTTGAGCTCGCGCCAAAGCTTCTGCTAGAGTGGTGGGCGGCAGTGGCGAACGGTGCGAGGAGCGGGATATGCTCAGACTTCTAACTATGTTAGAAGGAGCAGTATCCCGTCCAGGCGACCGTGTCTCGCTCGTGCCAGCATGTCGGCGTGCATGCTGGTCTTGAGCACCCCGGTATCCACCAGCTCGATCTTGGTCCAACAAGCATATGGCACTGCGAATACCATGACACTGTCGGTCCTGCGCCTCCTGAGATGGGCGCGGTGCATGTACGGACGCCGAGGTCTGCGCAGCCTTGTCCTTGGACCTGGCAGCACTGTGAGCTCCCTCGTCGATGTCCGCTCTTCCGCCGACGTCTACCCCACCACTCGTTTGCTCCGGTGGTGGTGGGATCGACGTGGACGGAACAGTTGCCACCGAAGCCTTCTTCTTCGGTGGCATGTCAATGAAGAAAATGAAGATCTAGCTCGTGTGAACGGCGGATCAGGTTCACACAACCTCGATGCCCCCTACCTGGCGCGCCAAAGATGTCGGGGAAACTGATCCACAAACACCTATGGGACCGGCGGACCGAGCCCCTTTCGGTTCGGCGGGGGGCGGAGATCGCACGAAGAGCGGATCGAGGCGAAGCACACGAGCAGTTTACCCAGCTTTGGAGCTCTCCGGAGAGATAACACTCCTACTGCTGCATGTCTGGGTGTATTGAGTTCTTGCTCGGGAGCGCTGAGTGTTACAGTACACACTAGCTGCTAATGAGACCGAGCGTGAGTGTTTTTCTGCCTTCCAACCCCCTCTCTACATTGCGCATGGGCCTCCTTTTATATGCTAAAGGGGTCTCCGACAGGTGGCAACGTAGACAAGGGTAAAAATGGAAAAGGAATCGCGGTTGGTACAACTACCTATACAGTGTATCATACCTAACCCTGACGGCAGGGGACAAAGGCATTAAATGCCCGTCTACGTCGCCCAAATAGTGCAAAAAGGGACCGTCAGGGACGCCACCGCTCGCCACGATGGCAGTCTTGTCAGTGTCGCTTGCCACCACGCACCGCTGGCTGCACGGCCTCTCGTCACGCGCGCCTGGAAAGGCCCCAGGGCGACACGTTGGTGGATGTGCTGGAGCGTGGGTACAGAGTGGTCGCTTGCCGCGGCAAACGCCTTGCCACGATCGTTGTCTTGTTGCGTCCGGAAGCTTGTCGCTCACCGGGCCTTGCCGGGACGCGTGGCGCGTTGCGGCAAGTTCCTTGAGATGCCTTGGTTGGCCTTCCCGGCAAGCTCCTCTTGCCGGGGCCTTGTCTCCTTGGCTTGAATGCTTTGTTCTTGAATGGCTCCAAAGGAACCATGGAGGACCTTGGCGGTCACCCGGCAAGCCTTGCCGCGGGGTGCTGCGACTGCCCGTGCACAAGTTCGGGATACTAGGGTACCCCTACTCTAGTACACCGACAAACTAGGTCTATAACTAAGTACAAATAATTTTACACTAGAAATGAACTAGCTCTATAACCTGGTACACATAATTTTACACTAGCGTTAAACTAGGGCTATAAACTTGTACAAATCGTTTTAAACTAGAGTTGAACTAGCTCTATATCCTAGTACAAATAATTTTACACTAGAGTTGAACTAGCTGTATAACCTAGTACAAATGATTTTACACTAGAGTTGAACTAGCTCTATAACCTAGTACAAATCATTTTACACTATAGTTGAACTAGCTCTATAAACTAGTACAAATAATTTTACACTAGAATTGAACTAGCTCAATAACCAAGTACAATTTTTTTACATTAGAGTTGAACTAGCTCTATAACGTAGTAACAATAATTTTATACTAGAAATAAACTAGTTCTATAACCTAGTACACATAATTTTACACTAGCATTGTACTAGGGCTATAACCTAGTATAAATCATTTTACACTAGAGTTGAACTAGCTCTATGACCTAGTACACCCAATTTTAGACTAGAGTTGAACTAGTTCTATAACCTAGTAGAAATAATTTTAAACTAGAGTTGAACTAGCTCTATAACCTAGTAGAAATAATTTTACACTGGAGTTGAACTAGCTTTATTACCTAGTAGAAATAATTTTACACTAGAGTTGAACTACCTCTATAACTTAGTACAAATCATTTTACACTATAGTTGAACCAGCTATATAACCTAGTTCAAATAATTTTACACTAGAATGGAACTAACTCTATAACCTAGTACAAATAATTTTACACTAGAAATGAACTAGCTCTATAACCTGGTACACATAAGTTTATACTAGTGTTGAAAAAGGACAAGAACCTAGTACAAATCATTTTATACTATAGTTTAACTAGCTCTATAACCTAGTACAAATAATTTTACACTAGAGTTGAACTAGCTTTATGACCAAGTACACACAAGTTTAGACTAGAGTTGAACTAGCTCTATAACCTAGTACAAATAATTGTAAACTAGAGTTGAACTAGCTGTATAACTTAGTACAAATGATTTTACACTAGAGTTGAACTAGATCTATAACCTAGTACAAATCATTTTACACTATAGTTGAACTAGCTCTATAGACTAGTACAAATAATTTTACACTAGAATTGAACTAGCTCAATAACGAAGTACTATTTTTTTCACATTAGAGTTGAACTAGCTCTATAACGTAGTACAAATCATTTTACACTAGAAATAAATTAGCTCTATATCCTAGTACACATAATTTTACACTAGCATTGTAATAGGGCTATAACCTAGTACAAATCATTTTACACTAGAGTTGAACTAGCTCTATGACCTAGTACACCCAATTTTAGACTAGAGATGAGCTAGCTCTATAACCTAGTACAAATAATTTTAAACTAGAGTTGAAATAGCTCTATAACCTAGTAGAAATAATTTTACACTGAAGTTGAACTAGCTTTATTACCAAGTAGAAATAATTTTACACTAGAGTTGAACTACCTCTATAACCTTGTACAAATCATTTTACACTATAATGGAACTAGCTACATAACCTAGTTCCAATAATTTTACACTAGAATGGAACTAGCTCTATAACCTAGTACAAATAATTTTACACTAGAGTTGAACTAGCTATATAACCTAGTACAAATAATTTTACACTAGAAATGAACAAGCTCTATAACCTGGTACACATAAGTTTACACTAGTGTTGAAAAAGGGCAATAACCTAGTACAAATCATTTTACACTATAGTTTAACTAGCTCTATAACCTAGTACAAATAATTTTACACTAGAGTTGAACTAGCTCTATAACCTAGTAAAAATAATTTTACACTAGCGTTGGACTAGGTTTATAACCTAGTACAAATCATTTGACACTATAGTTGAACTAGCTCTATTATCTACTACAAATAATTTTACACTAGAATTGAACAAGCTCTATAACCTAGTACAAATCATTTTACACTAGAGTTGAACTAGCTCTATGACCTAGTACACACAATTTTAGACTAGACTTGAACTAGCTCTATAACCTTGTACAAATAATTGTAAATTAGAGTTGAACTAGCTCTATTACCTAGTACAAATAATGTTACACTAGAGTTGAACTAGCTCTATAACCTAGTACAAATCATTTTACACTATAGTTGAACTAACTCTATAACCTAGTACAAATAATTTTACACTAGAATTGAACTAGCTCGATAACCTAGTACAAATAATTTTGCACTAGAGTTGAACTAGCTCTATAATCCAGTACACATAATTTTACACTAGCGTTGAACTAGGGCTATAAGCTAGTACAAATCATTTTACACTATAGTTGAACTACCTATATAACCTAGTACAAATAATTTTATACTAAAACTGAACTAGCTCTATAACCTAGTACAAATCATTTTACACTACAGTAGAACTAGCTCTATAACCTAGTACAAATAATTTTACACTAGAAATGAACTAGCTCTATAACCTAGTACAAATTATGTTACACTAGAATTTAACTAACTCTTTAACCTAGTATAATTTTTTTTACACAATAGTTGAACTAGCTCTGTAACCTAGTACAAATAATTTTACACTAGAGTTGAACTAGATCTATAACCTAGTACAAATAATTTTACACTAGCGTTGAACTAGCTCTATTACCAAGTACAAATGATTTTACAGTAGAAATGAACAAGCTCTATAAGCCAGTACACATAATTTTACACTAACATTGTACTAGGGCTATAACCTAGTCATTTTACATTAGAGTTGAACTAGCTCTATGACCTAGTACACACAAATTTAAATTATAGTTGAACTAGCTCTATAACCTAGTACAAATAATTTTAAACGAGACTTGAACTAGCTCTGTGACCTAGTACAAATAATTTTACACTATAGTTGAACTTACTCTATAACCTAGTACAAATAATTTTACACTAGAGTTGAACTAGCTCTATAACCTAGTAAAAATCATTATACACTATAGTTGAACTAGTTTTATATCCTAGTACAAATAATTTTACACCAGAATTGAACTAGCTCTATAACCTAGTAAAAATCATTATACACTATAGTTGAACTAGTTTTATATCCTAGTACAAATAATTTTACACCAGAATTGAACTACCTCTATAACCTAGTACAAATAGTTTTACACTAGAGTTGAGCTAGCTATATAATCTAGTACATATAATTTTACACTTGCGTTGAACTAGGGCTATAAGCTAGTACAAATCATTTTAGATTATAGTTGAACTACCTGTATAACCTACTTCAAATAATTTTACACTAAAATTGACCTAGCTCTATAACCTAGTACAAATGATTTTACACTAGAGTTGAACTAGCTCTATAACCTAGTACAAAAAAATTTATACTTGAGTTGAACTAGCTCTATAACTAAGTACAAATAATTTTACACTAGAAATGAACTAGCTCTATAACCTGGTACACATAATTTTACACTAGCGTTAAACTAGGGCTATAACCTGGTACAAATCATTTTAAACTAGAGTTGAACTAGCTCTATATCCTAGTACAAATAATTTTACACTGGAGTTGAACTAGCTGTATAACCTAGTACAAATGATTTTACACTAGAGTTGAACTAGCTCTATATCCTAGTACAAATTATTTTACACTAGAATTGAACTAGCTCAATAACGAAGTACAATATTTTTTACATTAGAGTTGAACTACTCTATAACGTAGTAACAATAATTTTACACTAGAAATAAACTAGCTCTATAACCTAGTACACATAATTTTACACTAGCATTGTACTAGGGCTATAACCTAGTACAAATCATTTTACACTAGAGTTGAACTAGCTCTATGACCTAGTACACCCAATTTTAGACTAGAGTTGAGCTAGCTCTATAACCTAGTACAAATAATTTTAAACTAGAGTTGAACTAGCTCTATAACCTAGTAGAAATAATTTTACACTGGAGTTGAACTAGCTTTATTACCTAGTAGAAATAATTTTACACTAGAGTTGAACTACCTCTATAACCTAGTACAAATCATTTTACACTATAGTTGACCTAGCTATATAACCTAGTTCAATTAATTTTACACTAGAATGGAACTAGCATTATAACCTAGTACAAATAATTTTACACTAGAGTTAAACTAGCTCTATAACCTAGTACAAATAATTTTACACTAGAAATGAACTAACTCTATAACCTGGTACACATAAGTTTACACTAGTGTTGAAAAAGGGCAATAACGTAGTACAAATCATTTTACACTATAGTTTAACTAGCTCTATAACCTAGTACAAATAATTTTACACTAGAGTTGAACTAGCTCTATAACCTAGTAAAATAAATTTTACACTAGCGTTGGACTAGGTTTGTAACCTAGTACAAATCATTTTACACTATAGTTGAACTAGCTCTATTATCTAGTACAAATAATTTTACACTAGAATTGAACTAGGTCTATAACCTAGTACAAATCATTTTACACTAGAGTTGAACTAGCTCTATGACCTAGTACACACGATTTTAGACTAGACTTGAACTAGCTCTATAACCTTGTACAAATAATTTTAAACTAGAATTGAACTAGCTCTATAACCTAGAACAAACAATTTTACACTAGAGTTGAACTAGCTCTATTACCTAGTACAAATAATTTTACACTAGAGTTGAAGAAGCTCTATGACCTAGTAAAAATCATTTTACACTATAGTCGAACTAGCTCTATAACCTAGTACAAATAATTTTACACTAGAGTTGAACTAGCTCTATAACCTAGTACACACAATTTTAGACTAGAGTTGAGCTAGCTCTATAACCTAGTTCAAATAATTTTAAACTAGAGTTGAACTAGCCCTATAACCTAGTACAAATAATTTTACACTGGAGTTGAACTAGCTTTATTACCTAGTACAAATAATTTTACACTAGACTTGAACTAGTTCTATAACCTAGTACAAGTCATTTTACAATATAGTTGAACTAACTATATAACCTAGTTCAAATTATTTTACACTAGAATTGAACTAGCTCTATAACCTAGTACAAATAATTTTACACTAGAGTTGAACTAGCTCTATAACCTAGTACAAATAATTTTACACTAGAAATGAACTAGCTCTATAACTTGGTACACATAATCTTACACTGGTGTTGAAAAAGGGCAATAACCTAGTACAAATCATTTTACACTATAGTTGAACTAGCTCTATAACCTAGTACAAATAATTTTATACTATACTTGAACTAGCTCTATGACCTAGTACACATAATTTTACACTAGCGTTGAACTCGATCTATAACCTAGTACAAATCATTTTACATTATAGTTGAACTAGCTATATTATCTAGTACAAATAATTTTACACTAGAATTGAACTAGCTCTATAACCTAGTACAAATCATGTGTGACGCCCGGATAATCAAGCTACAGTAACCTCTGCTAATGACACCACGTCACCTCCGTTACTGTCACTAATCTCGCGTTAGTTCGAAAACGATTCAAATTCAAATTTGAGATTTAGGCGAACAACAAAAGTTTTCAAACATTAAAACTAAAATGTCCAAAATGTGTCAAATAAATCATGGGTAATACTGGTGGAGAAACCACAAATTTTATAAAATGTTTAAAGGCTCTAAACTAATTAAAATAGCAACTATGACAATTAATTAAATGCCTTTTAAAAATAATAATAATGCAAACTGTTTTAATTAGGTGTCAAACTTTTGGGGCAGTAGAATAAATTATAACATTAAATTAGGAGTTGTATTTATATTTTATAAAACAGAAATTAAAAGAAAATAGATAAAGAAAAGAAAACAGAAAACAAAGCTAAAAAAAGAGAGAAAGCAACCCCCCCACTGGGCTTCGGCCCAGCAGGCCACAACCCCCCACTGGGCCAACCCACCAGGCCCAGCCGGCCACTCCCCCACTACTCCTTATCTCCTCACCCACCGAAACCCTAGCCGCCCCCCACTCCACCCGATTCCTCCCCCGATCCCCTTCTCCTCCCTCCCGCGCCGACTGGATCGGGATCCGCCCGATCCCGTCGCCCCCCGACGCCGGCGACCCATCGCCCCGTCCTCACCTCCTCCCCTCCTCCCCGACCGGCCGCACAGTGCGCCCGCCACTCCCCTCGTCGCCTCGGAGCCGCCCCCGACGACCACCACGCCGCACGCCACTGCCCCGTCGCCGTCGAGCGCCTCACCGCCCTCCTCCTCGCCGGTCGCCCCCGACCGCCCCCGAGCCCGCTTTCCTGAGACCCTACGCCCCCCCACCGTGAGCTCTTCCCCCCCTTCGCTCCCCCGATCCCCCTGGGATCGATCCCCTCTTCCCCCCCCCGCGCTCGATCACCGTGGCCGGAGCTCGCTCCGGTGCCGCGCTTGCCGCGCTCCGGCTCGCGCCGGCTCACCGCGCCCGCGTCCCTCCCCTCGGGCCTCCTCGCTTGGCCGAGGCCCCCCTCCTCTCCCCCCTCGTTCCCCTCCGCACCCGAGCGCCCCCCCCCCCGTCGCGGACCTCGTCGCCGGCGCCCTTCCGGTGACCAAATGGTCACGGGGCCGAGCCCCTCGTGCTCAGCGCGTCGCGCACCCCCCTGGCCTTCCCGTTATGCCCGTAGTCGCCGGGTCGTCTCGCGCCCGAACCACCCCGCCGCCTCCGCCGCTCGCTGGCGCCGTTTCCGGCCGAGTCCGGCCGTGCCACTGCCACCGTTGGGCGCGTCGTCGTCACCCCGTTCGAACGCACCCGCCCGCGCCCCTTTTGGCCGCCGGACGACGAATTCCGGCGAGGTCCGGCGCCCCCTCCGCCGCGGAACGGCCACCGGAGTTCCCCCAACGCCGGCCGCCAACGTGGCCGACCCGGGGCCACCCCTGGGTCACTGACCCGTGGGCCCTAGGGGCCCGGCCGGTCTGTTGACTCGGTCAGCCAGGCTGACTGGGCCGGCCCCTGCCACTGACATGGGGACCCCACCCCCCAGAACGTTAAGTTAAATAAATGTAATTAATAAAAATAAAAATGAATATAATTAATTAATTAATTAATTAAGCAAATAATTAATTTAACTAATCCTGATTAATTAACCTAATGGCTAATTAACCTAATTAACTACTGTTAATTAAACTAAACTAGGTTAATTAGTTAACAGTCACTGACGAACGGGACCCACATGTCAGGTTGACCAAGTCAACCCTGCTGACTGCTGACGTCAGCATGACATCATGCTGACGTCATAAATCCATTTTTTCGAATTAATTAATTAATTAACTAAATTCCAGAAATTAATAAAATCTTTAGTAAATCATATCTTTTAATCCGTAACTCGGATTAAAATAATTTCAACATGAAAGTTGCTCAGAACGACGTGACGAATTCGGATACGCAGTCCGTTCGACCGCCACACCCCCCTAACCTATCGAACCCGCAACTTTCCCCCTCTGGCTCCTCTGCCCGAAAACACGAAACACCGGGAATACTTTCTCGGATGTTTCCCCCCTTAACTGGTACCACCTCATACCACGTTAGGACACACCTAGCACCGCTCATTGTCACGTCACGCATCGTCGTGTTTATGTTTGCATTGTATTCATTGTTTCTTCCCCCTCTTATCTCCGGTAGACTACGAGACCGACGCTGATGCCACCGAGTACGACTACGTCACCAACGACCCCTCCTTGTCTGAGCAACCAGGCAAGCCCCCCCCTTTGATCACCAGATATCGCCTACTCTTCTCTATACTGCTTGCATTAGAGTAGTGTAGCATGTTACTGCTTTCCGTTAATCCTATTCTGATGCATAGCCTGTCATTGTTGCTACAGTCATTGATACCTTACCCGCAATCCTAAATGCTTAGTATAGGATGCTAGTGTTCCATCAGTGGCCCTACACTCTTGTCCGTCTGCCATGCTATACTACTGGGCTGTGATCACTTCGGGAGGTGATCACGGGCATATACTATATACTTTACACTGTTACATTACCTGTGATACTGTTCGGAAGTTGGGGGCTGAAGGGGCAGGTGGCTCCATCCCGGTAGAGGTGGGCCTGGGTTCCCGACGGCCCCCGACTGTTACTTTGTGGCGGAGCGACAGGGCAGGTTGAGACCACCTAGGAGACAGGTGGGCCTGGCCCTGTTCGGCGTTCGCGGATACTTAACACGCTTAACGAGATCTTGGTATTTGATCTGAGTTGGCTACGAGCCTATACGCACTAACCATCTACGCGGGAGTAGTTATGGGTATCCCGACGTCGTGGTATCAGCCGAAGCACTTCGTGACGTCAGCGACGGAGCGGCGCGCGCCGGATTGGACTGCGTAACGCACTTCCTTGTAATGGAGGTGCTAGGTCTGCTTCCGGCCGCGTACGCAACGTGCAGGTGTGCTCAGGGCGATGGGCCCAGACCCCTGCGCGCTTAGGTTTAGACCGGCGTGCTGGCCTCTCTGTTGAGCCTAGGTGGGGCTGCGACGTGTTGATCTTCCGAGGCCGGGCATGACCCAGGAAAGTGTGTCCGGCCAAATGGGATCGAGCGTGTTGGGTTATGTGGTGCACCCCTGCAGGGAAGTTAATCTATTCGAATAGCCGTGATCTTCGGTAACAGGACGACTTGGAGTTGTACCTTGACCTTATGACAACTAGAACCGGATACTTAATAAAACACACCCTTCCAAGTTCCACAGACAACCCGGTGATCGCTTTTCTACAGGGCGACGAGGAGAGGATCGCCGGGTAGGATTATGCTATGCGATGCTACTGGAGATGCTACTTGGAGATGTACTTGGAGATGCTACTTGGAGATGCTACTTGGAGGACTTCAATCTACTCTCTTCTACATGCTGCAAGACGGAGGCTGCCAGAAGCGTAGTCTTCGATAGGACTAGCTATCCCCCTCTTATTCTGGCATTCTGCAGTTCAGTCCACTGATATGGCCTCCTTACACATATACCCATGCATATGTAGTGTAGTTCCTTGCTTGCGAGTACTTTGGATGAGTACTCACGGTTGCTTTCTCCCCTCTTTTCCCCTTTCCTTCTTCCTGGTTGTCGCAACCAGATGCTGGAGCCCAGGAGCCAGACGCCACCGTCGACGACGACCCCTACTACACTGGAGGTGCCTACTACTACGTGCAGGCCCGCTGACGACGACCAGGAGTAGTTAGGAGGATCCCAGGCAGGAGGCCTGCGCCTCTTTCGATCTGTATCCCAGTTTGTGCTAGCCTTCTTAAGGCAAACTTGTTTAACTTATGTCTGTACTCAGATATTGTTGCTTCCGCTGACTCGTCTATGATCGAGCACTTGTATTCGAGCCCTCGAGGCCCCTGGCTTGTATTATGATGCTTGTATGACTTATTTATGTTTTAGAGTTGTGTTGTGATATCTTCCCGTGAGTCCCTGATCTTGATCGTACACATTTGCGTGCATGATTAGTGTACGATTGAATCGGGGGCATCACAAGTTGGTATCAGAGCCGACTGCCTGTAGGATTCCCCCCTTCCACACTCCTTGGCCGAAGTTGAGTCTAGACTTTACAAAACTTTTACTAACATGGCTGTGTGTCTTACGGGCACACGTCGCCATTGGGTGGTATTAGGATCTTTTATTCCTCGACCTATACTCTGGGACTCTGACATCTCTTCTATTCGGGTTAAATGAATTTTTACTAAATCTAACATTAGGATCTCGTTATCATTTTCACCCGGAGAGCCCCTTATTACTGCTGATCGTCTGCTGCACCAGAAGACCCTGAAGATACTCTCCGCTGTTAACCCGAGAACTTGTGTTCATCGCGTTTGCAATTCACCTTCCACCGCAAACCCTTATGGATAACTACTTGCATTTGTTATTCTTACATTCATCCCCAGTGGTCTTGTTATTACAAGATACCCTGAAAAACTCGTCGTGGTTTCGATAATCCCTTGAGCTTACTGCCTTGCTGTTCTTGTCAATTGAATACCCCTACGGTTAATTCTCGCATTTATCGAGTATCCGCCCATCCCCCAGTTGTTCATGAGTTACACAAAAGTCTTCGAAATACCACCCGATATTCCGAAAATCCTCAGCAACCTATTGCTCTGGAACTTCTTGTTTGCTTTCATTATGATTAATCCCATAAGTATAGAAATCTTATTGACATTTCTTGTCATTATCATTTTGAGTCTGTTGACTCAATATGTTGCGAATACACGCAATCATCATTGATCCTTATAAATTACCTTTCCGGCTGAGCTTCCATTCTTTAACTGGAATTGGTTCTCGACCAATCCAATTGTCTTTGATTGTACCCTACGGCTATTCAACTTATCCACCCCTAATCAGAGCATTGCTTCTGATCCCTTGATTTGGAAATCATAATTCCTTTGCATTGACAATTGAGTTAGTCAGTTGTTTCTATAATTTGCTTCCTCTAGTTGAGTACCGATGCTCACGTCAGATCCCTTGTGGACCACCAGATCCTTTGTTGGATTTATCTGACAACGCCCTTCATATTCAATAAACTTGTGAGCCTTTTCTCGGATACATAATGCCTTTGGTAAATTGTATCGTCTGCTTTCTCAACCATGCTCTGCCTTCAAGCTTGAGTTAATTACTTCTAAAAGATTCTGGTATAGGATTCTAAGATGCCCCGATGGGTTGAACCTATGCCTTCCTTAATATGTGTGAACTCGAAAGTTTTCACGAGTCGTACTCTTCTGGTATTTTGCCAGATAAAATTTCAACGCTATAACTTCATCGAAAGCGAGAAGTGAATGAAAGGGTATGCATTGGAGAAGTGGGAGTCGACCTTGAACTTTGTGTTCATGCCCATGGACACGATGTATATCCTATCATGGAAGCTTCTTGTAACAATAACTATTTCCTTGATAACTAACATATGGTATCTGTGAATTGATCCCTTGCAACCGTGGTTCCGACCATGATTGTTCTTCTTTGATCTCACTTCTCGGACAAGTTAAAACAATTGTCTCCTATGGATCAATACCCCAGTCCAACCTTACTTTGATCTTGTATCGAGTATTACCCCCCTGGTATCTCGAGATTATCATGGAACTGCATAACTTTTTATGAGTTCTTCATCAAGTGCTACCTTCCCACTGATTCCAATTTTCCGCGGGCTCTGTGTTACTGAACACTCAAAGACACCGATAACTGAACCGAGACCGCTCTACGGTTCAACAACTCTTCAGTAAGCTTCTATAAGTACGAGTTTGTACCCGATCACGCCATTCCTAGCCTGTTTGGCTATATCATTGTCGTGACGATTCTAACGGTGCTACCTGGTCCTTATTCTCGGAGCACCAATTTTCGACGATGAACTAACCTTACGTCGATTTTCCTTGTCATACCCTTTCACCTACAACAACAAGCTTGAGTTTGAGTTTGTGTCGTAACTGTGGTTCCAATAACCTCTTGCTTCATCATTCCTTTGACTTGATGTCGTCGCTGATTGACTACATCTGCATGAAATCTCTCGACAATTGTGTCGTGATCATCATCAACCTTATGAGCTCTTCCAGGAATTCAATTGAATTCATGATGGGTAATACCATCCTTGCCCCTCGATGATTCCTGTTCTCATCGACCACTTTATTGCCTTTCGTTCAACACAACTTGTTCGTGTTTTATGTAAACCTTGAGATCACTGCTACCCAGCAGTTGATCTTCCTTACCTCGGAAGTATTACCATCTCTTTTTGTCAAGAATGTGGTGAGAATTTCACCACCTCTTAATAATTCTTGATATCATAATACTTCTTGCCATCTTCGTTCATTCCTTGGTCCCCGTATTGTTTTCAACCGGAATACCGACAATGGAGCTATGACGTGTGAATTCAAAACTTCTAGCAACCCTATTGCTTTGAAGTGAATGGGCGATAGTTCATTCTAAGTCCTTCGCTAATTGAATCACCATTCTGGCATTAGTCGTGCAACCCAACCCATATTTCGGGCGCACCTTTCAACCAATGTTTAATTGTGTATGTTTTCCTCGAGCATACTTCCTTATATCATTTGATCTGACAAATGTTATCTCCTGTTCACTTAATGGTGGAAATCCATCTTTTGGGAATCTCGGTGAATTGCCGTTGAGTTCACCAGACACCTCCTTGTCCTCTCCTTGGGTTAATGATGAAATCTTGTTAACGGAAGTCACTTCATAGTTCATTTCCCGAGAATCTTACAGTGTCATCCCGTCAATTGGTGTTGCACCTTTCTTCTCAGGCATCCTGAGCCTGAGGTATCCTGACACCAATCATACCTGAATCTCCATCAGATATGATGGTTAGGACAACTTTCCAAGAGTTATGATATTGATCCTTTGATGACCCGGTAACATGATGTCATGCCTAGCACCCCCCCCCCTCGGCTGGAGGACCTATCATTATAGATTCCTTTTCAGCAAGGTTATCCATTCACCCATGAGGAAATTGTAAGACTTATTCTACAAGTTATTCCTGATGGATCCTTCGTGTTTCCAGAGTCTGATCTTCACATGAAGACCATGTCAATGCTATCTCGAAGCATGTCTATGGTACTCCAATTTTCAACAAGAACATTTGAAACCCAATGTTAAATGTTTCTTGCCCAATTATCCAAACACCGTTGAATGGGTAAGGTCATGAAAATTTCTCTTCCTTTTCCTAAAGGGGTTTTCTACGCTATATCCCGTCATGAATATCATGCGTTGCTTGCCCTTGGGAAGGATATACCCCCTGATATATGTGTTTAAACACATTTTCCTTTTCATTGTTCTGTTTACTCTGATAATCTTATTTTCCTTTCCATTGGTTGGTTTAACCTTTCTTGAGGTCTATATAATCTAAGCAGTATTATTCTCCTGCTTATGTAAACACCTCGGTGTACAACTCTGTCAGTAAGACCCTGTTGAAATTGTCGATAGCATTCCGGTCACCACCGATGGACGAGAACTTTGCCTATTGGTCCGCCTCGTTCAACGAGCAGGAAAATGGTTCTCTTCGTCCCTCGCCCCTGGTACCGACATTGTGCCGACATAACTGATAGGCTACCCTCTGACATGCCTTGCTATTGTGACCGTGCGAGATGTCACCGCTCCTATTTTTAACCCACCTGGTGGGCCCATAACCCACAGTTCCACAGGATCGAAACCTGACTCTCCTGTACACCCCCTGTTCCCAAAGTTATTCCTCACGCGTGGCCTCGTGTGTAATTCACGAGCCACCTTACGATGAGATCATCAATCTGGTATCAGACGCAATACTTATTCCCATTGCTCTGAACCCCTTTCACACTTCGCTTCAGGCAATGAACGATTGCCTATGCGCTTGAAACTTCTATTTTGCACCTTCTTGCTTTGCTCTCGATATTGTCTTAAATTTCAATTCGAGAGTTACTTTCCGCCACCTTCCTCGTTGTTGTCTACCAAATAATCTACCCTGCAGAGATCCATTCTTCGGCATACCCCCTTAATCTTTCGTTAGTACGATGAAATTTCCGAAGAAAGGATGATGACTTCATCATGATGACCTGAAGCAGAGAAAAGAAGACATCAATATAATGGGTCGACCTCTTCGAGAAGAGCAACCAAGACTGAGAAGATCCGTTAGCATTTCGTAACTAGATCCCTCCCCCCTTACTCGTGCTCCTAAATCTCGGGACGAGATTTCTTGTAGTGGAGGAGAATTGTGACGCCCGGATAATCAAGCTACAGTAACCTCTGCTAATGACACCACGTCACCTCCGTTACTGTCACTAATCTCGCGTTAGTTCGAAAACGATTCAAATTCAAATTTGAGATTTAGGCGAACAACAAAAGTTTTCAAACATTAAAACTAAAATGTCCAAAATGTGTCAAATAAATCATGGGTAATACTGGTGGAGAAACCACAAATTTTATAAAATGTTTAAAGGCTCTAAACTAATTAAAATAGCAACTATGACAATTAATTAAATGCCTTTTTAAAAATAATAATAATGCAAACTGTTTTAATTAGGTGTCAAACTTTTGGGGCAGTAGAATAAATTATAACATTAAATTAGGAGTTGTATTTATATTTTATAAAACAGAAATTAAAAGAAAATAGATAAAGAAAAGAAAACAGAAAACAAAGCTAAAAAAAAGAGAGAAGGCAACCCCCCCCCCACTGGGCTTCGGCCCAGCAGGCCACAACCCCCCACTGGGCCAACCCACCAGGCCCAGCCGGCCACTCCCCCACTACTCCTTATCTCCTCACCCACCGAAACCCTAGCCGCCCCCCCACTCCACCCGATTCCTCCCCCGATCCCCTTCTCCTCCCTCCCGCGCCGACTGGATCGGGATCCGCCCGATCCCGTCGCCCCCCCCCCCGACGCCGGCGACCCATCGCCCCGTCCTCACCTCCTCCCCTCCTCCCCGACCGGCCGCACAGGGCGCCCGCCACTCCCCTCGTCGCCTCGGAGCCGCCCCCGACGACCACCACGCCGCACGCCACCGCCCCGTCGCCGTCGAGCGCCTCACCGCCCTCCTCCTCGCCGGTCGCCCCCGACCGCCCCCGAGCCCGCTTTCCTGAGACCCTACGCCCCCCACCGTGAGCTCTTCCCCCCCCTTCGCTCCCCCGATCCCCCTGGGATCGATCCCCTCTCCCCCCCCCCCGCGCTCGGTCGCCGTGGCCGGAACTCGCTCCGGTGCCGCGCTTGCCGCGCTCCGGCTCGCGCCGGCTCACCGCACCCGCGTCCCTCCCCTCGGGCCTCCTCGCTCGGCCGAGGCCCCCTCCTCTCCCCCCTCGTTCCCCTCCGCACCCGAGCGCCCCCCCCCCCTCCCGTCGCTGACCTCGTCGCCGGCGCCCTTCCGGTGACCAAATGGTCACGGGGCCGAGCCCCTCGTGCTCAGCGCGTCACGCACCCCCCTGGCCTTCCTGTTATGCCCGTAGTCGCCGGGTCGTCTCGCGCCCGAACCACCCCGCCGCCTCCGCCGCTCGCTGGCGCCATTTCCGGCCGAGTCCGGCCGTGCCACTGCCACCGTTGGGCGCGTCGTCGTCACCCCGTTCGAACGCACCCGCCCGCGCCCCTTTTGGCCGCCGGACGACGAATTCCGGCGAGGTCCGGCGCCCCCTCCGCCGCGGAACGGCCACCGGAGTTCCCCCAACGCCGGCCACCGACGTGGCCGACCCGGGGCCACCCCTGGGTCACTGACCCGTGGGCCCTAGGGGCCCGGCCGGTCTATTGACTCGGTCAGCCAGGCTGACTGGGCCGGCCCCTGCCACTGACATGGGGACCCCACCCCCCCAGAAAGTTAAGTTAAATAAATGTAATTAATAAAAATAAAAATGAATATAATTAATTAATTAATTAATTAAGCAAATAATTAATTTAACTAATCCTGATTAATTAACCTAATGGCTAATTAACCTAATTAACTACTGTTAATTAAACTAAACTAGGGTAATTAGTTAACAGTCATTGACGAATGGGACCCACATGTCAGGTTGACCAAGTCAACCCTGCTGACTGCTGACGTCAGCATGACATCATGCTGACGTCATAAATCCATTTTTTCGAATTAATTAATTAATTAATTAATTAAATTCCAGAAAATAATAAAATCTTTAGTAAATCATATCTTTTAATCCGTAACTCGGATTAAAATAATTTCAACATGAAAGTTGCTCAGAACGACGTGACGAATTCGGATACGCAGTCCGTTCGTCCGCCACACCCCCCTAACCTATTGAACCCGCAAGTTTCCCCCTCTGGCTCCTCTGCCCGAAAACACGAAACACCGGGAATACTTTCCCGGATGTTTCCCCCCTTAACCGGTACCACCTCATACCACGTTAGGACACACCTAGCACCGCTCATTGTCACGTCACGCATCGTCGTGTTTATGTTTGCATTGTATTCATTGTTTCTTCCCCCTCTTATCTCCGGTAGACTACGAGACCGACGCTGATGCCACCGAGTACGACTACGTCACCAACGACCCCTCCTTGTCTGAGCAACCAGGCAAGCCCCCCCCTTTGATCACCAGATATCGCCTACTCTTCTCTATACTGCTTGCATTAGAGTAGTGTAGCATGTTACTGCTTTCCGTTAATCCTATTCTGATGCATAGCCTGTCATTGCTGCTACAGTCATTGATACCTTACCCGCAATCCTAAATGCTTAGTATAGGATGCTAGTGTTCCATCAGTGGCCCTACACTCTTGTCCGTCTGCCATGCTACACTACTGGGCTGTGATCACTTCGGGAGGTGATCACGGGCATATACTATATACTTTACACTGTTACATTACCTGTGATACTGTTCGAAGTTGGGGGCTGAAGGGGCAGGTGGCTCCATCCCGGTAGAGGTGGGCCTGGGTTCCCGACGGCCCCCGACTGTTACTTTGTGGCGGAGCGACAGGGCAGGTTGAGACCACCTAGGAGACAGGTGGGCCTGGCCCTGTTCGGCGTTCGCGGATATTTAACACGCTTAACGAGATCTTGGTATTTGATTTGAGTTGGCTATGAGCCTATACGCACTAACCATCTACGCGGGAGTAGTTATGGGTATCCCGACGTCGTGGTATCAGCCGAAGCACTTCGTGACGTCAGCGACTGAGCGGCGCGCGCCGGGTTGGACTGCGTAACGCAACTTCCTTTGTATGGAGGTTGCTAGGTCTGCTCACCGGCCGCGTACGCAACGTGCAGGTGTGCTCAGGGCGATGGGCCCAGACCCCTGCGTGCTTAGGTTTAAACCGGCGTGCTGGCCTCTCCGTTGAGCCTAGGTGGGGCTGCGACGTGTTGATCTTCCGAGGCCGGGCATGACCCAGGAAAGTGTGTCCGGCCAAATGGGATCGAGCGTGTTGGGTTATGTGGTGCACCCCTGCAGGGAAGTTAATCTATTCGAATAGCCGTGATCTTCGGTAACAGGACGACTTGGAGTTGTACCTTGACCTTATGACAATTAGAACCGGATACTTAATAAAACACACCCTTCCAAGTTCCACAGACAACCCGGTGATCGCTTTTCTACAGGGCGACGAGGAGAGGATCGCCGGGTAGGATTATGCTATGTGATGCTACTGGAGATGCTACTTGGAGATGATACTTGGAGATGCTACTTGGAGATGCTACTTGGAGGACTTTAATCTACTCTCTTCTACATGCTGCGAGACGGAGGCTGCCAGAAGCGTAGTCTTCGATAGGACTAGCTATCCCCCTCTTAATCTGGCATTCTGCAGTTCAGTCCACCAATATGGCCTCCTTACATATATACCCATGCATATGTAGTGTAGTTCCTTGCTTGCGAGTACTTTGGATGAGTACTCACGGTTGCTTTTCTCCCTCTTTTCCCCTTTCCCTTCTACCTGGGTGTCGCAACCAGATGCTGGAGCCCTGGAGCCAGACGTCACCGTCAACGACGACCCCTACTACACCGGAGGTGCCTACTACTACTTGCAGGCCGCTGACGACGACCAAGAGTAGTTAGGAGGATCCCAGGCAGGAGGCCTGCGCCTCTTTCGATCTGTATCCCAGTTTGTGCTAGCCATCTTATGGCAACTTGGTTAACTTATGTATGTACTCAGATATTGTTGCTTCCGCTGACTTGTCTATGATCGAGCACTTGTATTCGAGCCCTCGAGGCCCCTGGCTTGTATTATGATGCTTGTATGACTTATTTATGTTTTAGAGTTGTGTTGTGATATCTTCCCGTGAGTCCCTGATCTTGATAGTACACATTTGCGTGCATGATTAGTGTACGATTGAATCGGGGGCGTCACATCATGTTACACTAGAGTTGAACTAGCTCTGTGACCTAGTACACCCAATTTTAGACTAGAGTTGAAGTAGCTCTATAACTTAGTACAAATAATTTTAAATTAGAGTTGAACTAGCTCTATAACCTAGTACAAATAATTTAACACTAGAGTTGAACTAGCTCTATACCTAGTACAAATAATGTTACACTAGAGTTGAACTAGCTCTATAACCTAGTACAACTCATTTTACACTATAGTTGAACTAGCTCTATAACCTAGTACAAATAATTTCACACTAGAATTGAACTAGCTCTATAACCTAGTACAAATAATTTTACACTAGAGTTGAACTAGGTCTTTAAACTAGTACACATAATTTTACACTAGCGTTGAACTAGGGGTATAAGCTAGTACAAATCATTTTACACTATAGTATAACTATGTGACGCCCCCGAGTCAATCATACACTAATCATGCACGCAAATGTGTACGATCAAGATCAGGGACTCAGGGGAAGATATCACAACACAACTCTAAAAGTAACTGTCAGATTTCGGGTTCCGGCAGACCCTTGAGGTTCGAACACTGGGGTGCGCGCGGAGATTACGCCCTCTGTCTACCTACTCCTCGTCGAATCGCTAGGATCTAAACTACGAAAAGATCAACACAAGAGACACAGGGTTTATACTGGTTCAGGCCACCATTGTGGTGTAATACCCTACTCCAGTGTGTGGTGTGGTGGATTGCCTCTTGGGCTGATGATGAACTATACAAGGAAGAACATCCTCACGAGGGTCTGTTCTTGACTGGTGCGATGAACTGCTAGGAGGAGTTCGGTCGCCCTATCTCTCTCTCTTTCTATTCTAGATGTATGCCAGATACCAGATCATCCCTCTACCCTGGGGGTGGCTAGTACTATTTATAGGCAAAGGCCCTGGGCCTCTTCCCAAATATTGAGCGGGAAGAGCGCCAAGAATTGGCCATTTTGAAGGGGAACAGCGGGTACACTTATCGTGACTAAAGTTGGTCCTCGCCTGTCAAAGGCTCTGGTGGTGATGCCGGCTTGGGCTCCACGGTGACGTCCATCCTGTCGTTGGACTGGTCTTGGTCTTGTTGCACCGAAATGGATGCCTTTGCTTGATGCTCTCACCTGTGCTTGCTCCCCTTGCACCAAAGAGGAAATGAGGACACTGCGCGGGCTGGCACCCGACTGGCGCCCTTGGTCGTCATGGCTTGCGTCATGGGCACCTCGCGAGGTACCCCGCCTTGAACTCTCCGCCTCCTCGCGAGCCAGCCCGATGAGGCCGTGCCCGAGGAAGCTCCTTGTCGTCCGCCCCGCGAGGCTTGGCCCCTCGCGAGGGTCTTGAGCTTGTGTTGATGACGATGGGCTGTGCTGGGCCCCCCTTTGAGCGACGCCGCAGGCCGCAGGCAGGCAAGTCTGGGGACCCTCGTTCCTAGAACGCCGATAGTAGCCCCCGGGCCCACGGCGCGCCCGGACTTGGCCGAGCAGAGAGGCGAAAGGGCAAGTGCGAAGCGTCACGGGCCCTAACAGCCTACGGCCTTGGGCGCCGCGTGGCGGTTGATTGGACATCGGCGGCACCGTCCCCCCACGCTTCCTTATTCTGTGCAATGCTAGGCGGACTCGTAGCCGCACACAGCCGCTCCCCTTTTCCGTTGCTTGAGTGCTCTCTGTTCTTTCTCCTTTCGAGCTCTAGTTTCCGCATCTAATCCAATCTCGAACCTCCCCCCTTCTCTGCTGTCATGGCTCCGCCGAGGAAGGGAAGAGGGAAGAAGCCCATGCCGCCGCCTCGCTCATCGTCGTTGGCGGCCCCCGCCATCGATCGGCCAATCATAATCAATAAAGAGGGCATGGGTAAGGTCAGCTCGGCCCTGGCCACCATCTTCAACGAATGCGGGAAGACGACGGCCTGGCCCGCGTCCCGCTTCTCCATTGACAGGATTGCCACTAAGGTCCGATACTTTGCTAACGCCCTGTGGGCGGGATTGGTTCCCCCCTTCTCTGATTTCTTCAACGCCGTGCTTTCCCATTATCAGATCCATATGATGCATCTTGGTCCCGAATCCATCACTCTTCTTGCGGTATTCGCCTTCGTTTGTGAGGCAATGATGGGCATCCTTCCTTCGGTTGCCTTGCTGCGCCACTTCTTCTCTCTGCGCCTCGTCGACCCCACCCAATGTTTGGGGTGCGTGAGCTTTGTCGCTGTGCCTGAGACGGCGGCTTCAGGAATTGACTTCAGTCCTCCTCCGCCCGTGCCTGGGTTTCGCGAGCGGTGGCTGTATGTGGACGTAGGGGTGCCCAGCCCCCTACTGACGGAGCCATCCTCGCCTGCTGTCCCCAACTCAGGCTGGGGCCAGGAGACGCTCGTGAGCCCCCGGCTCGCCTTTGTCTGGCGTCACTTTGAGTTCTTGAGGGAGCTCGGCGTGACGGTGCCCAAGGTGGTGAAGGAGTTCCTGCTACGCCGCGTTGCCCCTCTCCAACACCATTCTCATCGGTTGTGGGCCTTCAGCGGCCGTGGGGATCGCATGCGGCTCGAGGAAGAGGACCTGACGCCTGAAGCGCTGAGAAAGGTGCTCTTGGTCCTGACTGGGGACCCCAACCCCGGCAGCATCTAGCAAGGGGGAGCCTTGCTGTACCTCTGTTCGAACATGAGAGACTTCATGAATCAGATGCCCGTCTTTGATGAATGGGGACCACGCCCCGCCGGCCACCAGGGGCCTCGTGAGAATCCAGTGACGGTGGCCGTCCTTCCGGTTGGCCGAGGCGACTCTTCCTCAAGTGGCGGAGCAGGGAGGCATGAGCCTCCGAAGGCCGAGGGTGCCCCCGCCGAAGTGATAGCATCGGGCAGCGCTCAGGAGGGAGCACCCCCTGAGGCCCGTGCTGCCAGTGCTGAGGGCAGTGAGCAGCCGCCTGCTGCGCCCGCGGCTGAGGCCTCTGAGGCCCCAGCTGCTCTTCTTGGTGAGGCGACCAGCGGCACGCATCAGGCAGACATCCCTGACGCGGGCCTCCTTGGTGCTTCCTCCTCATCACAAGTTGATCCCTGCGCTCAACTCTTGGGTCACTTTCGTGTGGACTTTGAGGCCCTCCGGAAGAGAAGGGAGGCCCTGGGCGACGATTACCCTTGTCGCCTGCTAAAGCGCAGAAAGTACTTCGCCATCGATGAGTAAGCCTTCTCCCTTCCCAGCTCCAGATTCTTCTGTTGCCCTTCCTAATCCTTGCTCCGCAGGACCCTTCCTTCCGAGCTCACGGAGATGGCTGAGGAGCCATCCCTCTCGCCTCCGCCCTCTCCGCCGTCTTCGATCGTTCCAAGCAGCCGGGCCCTTGTGGTGAGGCCGGTTGGAGAGACGAACCATCCCGAAGCGCAACACGGCCCCGCGCGCCTCGCGACCTTCCTTCGCGAGCCTTCTCGTGGCATAGCCAGCCTGCCGTGGGCTTCTCGTCTGGTCGTGGACCGTGATTGGCTAGGATACTCCTAGCGCTCTTCACTTGGGGATGGATTGGCTCCAGGCCGGGCATCTGGCGAGGCGTTCCCGGTCGCCTCAAGGGTGCCAGCCCCCAGCCCCCTGCCCGAAGGGGGAGCGCTGATCCGTGCCCCCCGGCGCTTGCTTGGGGCGGATGATGGCGTGGAAGACGTACTCGAGCGTGCCCGGGAGTGTCCCGCTCTTCGCCAAGGGTTTCTTCGGAGGGCGGCCAACGCGGTGAGCCTGCTTGGTGAAGAGCTTGCTGATGAAGACGCGCGCCTTGAGGCCGAGGGCCTGGGCCTGGTTGCAGAGAGGCGCGAGCTGGAGACGGCTATCGCTCTCGCGCGCCGTCAGCGCGATCTCGACGATGAGGAGGCCAAGGCGTCACTGGCGGCCTCTCGGGAGGTGCGTTCCCGGGCCATCGAAGAAGCCCGGGAAGCTGACCGGCAGCGAGAGGCCGTGGAGCAGGCACGAGAACTCCTGGCCCAGTGCCACTCGCTGGAGGAGCAGGTGGAGCTGCGCAAGGCGGCCCTTGTGTCGATGAAGGTGGTCTCTGGCGACCCGGCGGAGCTCCAGAAGCGTGAGGAGGCGCTGACGCTGGAAGCCGCCGAGTGTGCATGCGAGTACGAGCGCCTGGAGACGAGGGATCGCTTGGTGACACGGGCGGAGGACGATGTCGCTGCGCGGGAGACCCGCGTCTCGGAGGAGGTCGGACATCGGGTGGCGACAGCGCGCCTGAGCCTTGGGCGCGAGTTCGAGGAGAAGCTGGGGTTGATCCGGACCGAGGCCGGAGGTAGGACCACCGTCCTGAGGGCCAAGCTGGAGGAAGCGACGCGGCGTGTCGATGCCTTGCGGGCCACTCTTGAGGTGGCGTAGGGGGAGTTAACTACTTCCCGTGCCAAGGTGCTTCTTATTTGCCAACGGGTGGACGAGGCTGAGGCCGTTGTGCGCGAGAATGCGGACGAGATGCGTCAGCGGCGGCTCCTGGAACATGAGCACGCCCCCATGCTCACCATGCTTTGGGAGAGAGCCAACACGGCCTTGGGCAACATCTACGAGGCTGCCGTTGGCGAGCCGCACGCAATCAACTACGCTAGCAACCTTCAGTTCTTCACCGGCATAGTGACGCAGCTGGAGGCGCGGTCGGTCAGGGCCAACAGGTTGGTGGAGGAGAGGAGCCGTGCCCTGCTCGGGCGTGCCTTTTCCCGCATCTTCAGCCATCTCCAGAACATGGATCCTCACTTCGACTTTGACGCCGCCATCGCCCCAGTTCCCCAGGCCGTCCGGGGTGACCTGGCAGACTGGGTAGAATACAACATGGACACTCTTGTCAGGGCCTTCACTTCAGATGATGATGACGCGATCGTGGCCGCCGACGAGGGCGGCGTGGTGAACGGTCCTGACGCCACCGTCGACAACGCAGAGGGCGATGGCGAGGCCAGCGACGCCATCGACAGTTCGGGTGGTGCTCCTGAGGATGCATTGGGGGATTTATCCGACTGACTGCGCATTGCTCCTGTTTCCTTACCCTGCATGAATAGAACTCAGGATTTCGACCTGATGGTTGTAAGAGCATTTTGGGAGGGGGTGCCCCTCATGTAAAGCTTATGTTCAGCGTACTAGTGGATGCTACATTACCCATATGCCCGCGCCAAGTGGTTGGCTAGGCGACGAGCCGGTTGGCTAGTTTACCTTTGTCCCGTGCGGGTCCTGAGATAATTTGTGGGAGGTTGTGGTGTCTCGAATGCCTCCTGACCGAATTCATAGGATCTGTAGTGAAAAAACCTCCTGAGAGGATAGGACGGCGGCAGTCTGGGCTGCACGCAAGCTAGGCCTGACCCGGCTCGTGAGGGGCTCACGAGGGGAGGCAACTGAGGGAAGGTCATAACCAGAACGTGAGAGATTGCTCGAACGAGACTAAGCACCCCTTCCCCGAACACACGCAAATCTCAAATTCAAATCCAACTTAAATCCAGCGGGGGAAAAGCAACAACCAAGGGAAAAGCAATGAAAGCAGAAAAAAGGCCGCGTCTGGCACCTAGTCTAGTCTTGGACGTCTTCTCACCAGCGCGGAGCTAAGTGCTGCCACTGGGCGTGGGAGGGAGCCCCAGGGCCTGAGGCCGGCACCCCTGAGACTCCTGGGAGTGTACAACCCCAACTCATTATTACGTGAGAGTGTCACGGACGGCGAGCTTCATAGGCGTTGGCCTTCTTCACAGGCTCTGGGCCTTTCTTCGGGGAAGCAAGCTTCATGGGCATTGGCCCTCTTCACAGGCTCCGGGCCTTTTCCAAAACGCGACAGCTTCACATGCATTCGCCTTCTTCACAGGCTTTGGGCCTTTTCCAAAAAGATGATCTTCACAGACATTCGCCTTCTTCACAGGCTCTGGGCCTTTTCCAAAATGATGATCTTCACAGGCATTCACCTTCTTCACAGGATCTGGGCCTTTTCCAAAAAGATGATCTTCACAGGCATTCGCCTTCTTCACAGGCTCTGGGCCTTTTCCAAAAAGATGATCTTCACAGGCACCGGCCTTGCTTCATATTGCCAGACGAGGGCCCTGCCTTGCGCCACACTCTAGTGCCATCAACGACGACCGGAAAAGAGGACGCCACCGATGGGGTAGAGCGGTCGCCAGCGGTTCCCCCAACGACCACGGGTCCTCCGCCAGGGGCAGGCCCTAAGGCACCTCCCCAGCGGAGGTCCTACCTCCTGGGAACGCCTTGCTCCGAACGCCGCGGTGGTGATGTCGGATCCCAGCCCCTACCCTGCAGTCCCCGATGCCCTCCTCCTGAGGGGTAGGAGACTGCGGGAGCGGGGCAGCTGCTCGTTGTGGAGACCTGCACCTCCTGCGACCCATGATTAGCGTATGCCTGCTCCTGAGGAATTAGTGGTACCCGATAATCGTTGCTTCCAGCGTGGCCGGTGGGGCCGTCCCGGGACTCCTGGAAGACCTCAGCTTCTGGCGCCTCGTCCCCCCAGCTTGGGCTGAGGAGCGAGCCTTGTTCGCCCTCGCGCGGGTGCCCTTGGTCCATCATGTGAGGCACGTACTCTTCTGGGGCCGTCATCCCGAAGGTCACGCCATAGTGCTCCGCGTGCCATGCAGCTCTGCTTGATGTGCCAACCTGGGGGTGGTAGCGCGGCGGCCCGCTGGGGCCGTGGGTTGTGATGAGTCCTTCTTCGTCGGCGGGGGGCAGAGTCGGTGCTGCCGCCGGGCCAGTGCCGACAGCTTCACTGGTGTTGGAGTAGCCTTGGAGCCCGCGGGTGTGCGTGGAGCCCCCGCGCGGGCCGCCCTGGGCCTAAGACGGGAGCTGAGTGCAGAAGGGGTGAGCCCCTGAGGCGGCGAAGCCCAGGAGCTCTGCCACCCGCTCTAGCAGCACGTCGCGGCCGCCTTCCATCAGCCTGCACTACAGCAGCTCTCGGGCCACCGTGAGCGTGGCCCTTGAGTTCTCCCGCTCCCGGCGAGTGTACGGCGTCATGGCCGTGGCGTGGTTGGAGGCCCTTGCTGCCGACCGCGTCTGTCGCGGTGTTAGAGCTGTCGGGGCCTGTCCGCGTCGCCCGCGGCCCACAGCGCCCTACAGACCACGAGCTGCCTGGGGCATGGGGTCGCCCGGGGCGAGCGGCTCTGCGAGGGCGGGCCAAGCCGCCCAGGGATCAGGGTTGCCCGCCTGGTCGCCGGACATGGTGATGCGATGCAACGGGACGCAAAGTGGCAGAAGGCGGATCCCGACGCACCCCTACCTGGTGCGCCAAATGTCAGATTTCGGGTTCCGGCAAACCCTTGAGGTTCGAACACTGGGGTGCGCGCGGAGATTACGCCCTCTGTCTACCTGCTCCTCGCTGAATTGCTAGGATCTAAACTACGAAAAGATCAACACAAGAGACACAGGGTTTATACTGGTTCAGGCCACCATTGTGGTGTAATACCCTACTCCAGTGTGTGGTGTGGTGGATTGCCTCTTGGGCTGATGATGAACTATACAAGGAAGAATAGCCTCGCGAGGGTCTGTTCTTGACTGGTGCGATGAACTGCTAGGAGGAGTTCAGTCGCCCTATCTATCTCTCTTTCTATTCTAGATGTATGCCAGATACCAGATCATCCCTCTACCCTGGGGGTGGCTATTCCTATTTATAGGCAAAGGCCCTGGGCCTCTTCCCAAATATAGAGCGGGAAGGGCGCCAAAAATTGGCCATTTTGAAGGGGAACATCGGGTACACTTATCCTGACTAAAGTTGGTCCTCGCCTGTCAAAGGCTCTGGTGGTGACGCCGGCTTGGGGTCCACGGTGACCTCCATCCTGCCGTTGGACTAGTATTGGTCTTATTGCACCTAAATGGATGCCTTTGCTTGATGCTCTCACCTGCGCTTGCTCCCCTTGCACCAAAGAGGAAATGAGGACACTACGCGGGCTGGCGCCTGACTGGCGCCCTTGGTCATCATGGCTTGCGTCATGGGCACCTCGAGAGGTACCCCGCCTTGAACTCTCCGCCTCCTCGCGAGCTAGCCCGATGAGGCCGTGCCTAGAAAGCTCCTTGTCATCCGCCCCACGAGGCTTGGCCCCTCGCGAGGGTCTTGAGCTTGTGTTAATGAAGATGGGCTACGCTGGCCCCCCCTTTGAGCCACGCTGTAGACCGCAGGCAGGCAAGTCTGGGGCCTCCCGTTCCCAGAACGCCGAGAGTAACATAAGTCATTCAAGCATCATATTACAAGCCAGGGGTCTCGAGGGCTCGAATACAAGTGCTCAAACATAAACGAGTTAGCGGAAGCAACAATATCTGAGTACAGACAAAAGTTAAACAAGTTGCCATAAGATGGCTAGCACAAACTGGGGTACAGATCGAAAGAGGCGCAGGCCTCCTGTCTGGGATCCTCCTAAACTACTCCTGGTCGTCGTCAGCGGTCTGCACGTAGTAGTAGGCATCTCCAGTGTAGTAGGAGTCGTCGTCGACGGTGGCGTCTTGATCCTGGGCTCCAATGTCTGGTTGCGGCATCCGGGAAGAAAAGGAAAGAGGAGGAAAAGAGGGAGCAAAGCAACCGTGAGTACTCATCCAAATTACTCGCAAGCAAGGATCTACACTACATATGCATGGGTATATGTGTAAAGAGGCAATATAGGTGGACTGAACTGCAGAATGCCAGAATAAGAGGCGGATAGCTAGTCCTATCGAAGCCAACGCTTCTGGCAGCCTCCATCTTGCAGCATGTAGAAGAGAGTAGATTGAAGTCCTCCAAGTAGCATCGCATAGCATAATCTTACCCAGCGATCCTCACCTCGTCGCCCTGTGGAAAAGCGATCACTGGGTTGTCTTTGGAACTTGTCTGGATGTGTTTTATTGAGTATCCGGTTCTAGTTGTCATAACATCAAGGTACAACTCCGGGTTGTCCTTTTACCGAGGGACACGGCTGTTGAATAGATAAACTTCCCTGCAGGGGTGCACCACATAACCCAACACGCTCGCTCCCCTTTGGCCGGACACACTTTCCTAGGTCATGCCCGTCCTCGGAAGATTAACATGTCGCCGCCCTACCTAGGCACAACAGAGAGGTCAGCATGCCGGTCTAAATCCTATGCGTGCAGGGGTCTGGGCCCATCGGCCATTGCACACCTGCATGTTGCGTACGCAGCTGGTGAGCAGACCTAGCAACCTCCATTACAAAGGAAGTTGCGTTATGCGGTCCAACCCAGCGCGCACCGCTTAATCGCTGACGTCAAGAAGGCTTCGGCTGATACCACGATGTCGAGTGCCCATAACTGTTCCCACGTGGTTGGTTAGTGCGTATAGGCCAGTGGCCAGACTCAGATCAAATACCAAGATCTCGTTAAGCATGTTATTTTGAAGTAACCGCGGACGCCGACCAGGGCTAGGCCCACCTGTCTCCTAGGTGGTCTCAACCTGCCCTGTCACTCCGGCACAAACTAACAGTCGGGGGCTGAGGGAGTCCCGGATTAGGGGGTGTCCGGATAGCCGAACTATCACCTTTGGCCAGTCTCCTGGACTATGAAGATACAAGATTGAAGACTTCGTCCCATGTCCGGATGGGACTTTCCTTGGCGTGGAAGGCAAGCTTGGCGATACGGATAGGTAGATCTCCTACCATTGTAACCGACTCTGTGTAAACCTAACCCTCTTCGGTGCCTATATAAACGAGAGGGTTTTAGTCCGTAAGACGAACAACAATCATACCATAGGATAGCTTCTAGGGTTTTGCCTCTCTGATCTCGTGGTAGATCTACTCTTGTACTACCCATATCATCAATATTAATCAAGCAGGAGTAGGGTTTTACATCCATCGAGAGGGCCCGAACCTGGGTAAAAACATCGTGTCCCTTGTCTCCTGTTACCATCCGCCTAGACGCACAGTTCGGGACCCCCTACCCGAATCCGCCGGTTTTGACACCGACATTGGTGCTTTCATTGAGAGTTCCTCTGTGCCGTCGCCATTAGGAAGGATGCCTCATCCCGTCTTTAAAGGCGGCACCGTTGCTAAAGGAGCTTTGGCCATCGGCCAAACTCTTCGGCTAGGCGGTTTTCTTATGACTGCCTCTTCGGCCACCGTGCCGACGATGACTTCTCGGGTCATCGAAAGCAATCTTCACGTTAACTCGGAACTTTCCGAGCAGTTAGATCCAATGGGGCTCTCTTCCTTAAACGAGCTCTTGGATCGCATCGCCGCCCTAGGAGTCGCTACAAACTACGATCAGATTGGGCCTAAACCCGATCTGAGAGAGATCAACTCTCCCCAGGTTACCCACCATGTTGTTGTGGTTGAGGAACAATACAGCGACCCTTCCTCTATTTTAAGGACTAGCGATGTCCGGATTCCCGATCCCTTCATGCGGATTCCCGCGGAGGGGAGGATGTCACTCAAGCCCTGAACCTAAAGTCAGGCAGCGGGCTAGATTCATTGGACAACATCCAAGAACCCAAGCTTCCAAGTTCGAAAACTTCTTGGCCCCTGAGTCTTAGATTGGACGGGGTTCCGAATTTAATTCCACCCGCCCACCCAAACATAAGTGATCTATCCCAAATCTGGCAAGAGCCCGCAGAAATAGTACACCATTACTGGGCCAGATTCCTCCTGGTCATCAACAGGATAAAGGATTGCTGCGAGGAGGACGCAATTTCATTCTTCTGCAACAATTGCACGGACAAGGGAATCCTCAACACCGTAAGTCGTCGTGAAATTACACGCTTTGCTGACTTGGCATCCATAGTACGAAAGTACTGTGCGATGGAAAGCGCCTGGAAAACTGAAATTAATTTTTGGGACAATCCGGCCCTGAATACAACCCCAGTCTGAAGTAAAAGGGTGCATCATCACCAGGCACCTGGGTCAAATACCAAAAAGCAAAAACCCTCTATAGGGCATGGAACCGTACTGGAAGGATGGCTCAATGGACCCTGCAAAATTCATAGTACAGAGGGCGCCACTCCAACTCATAGCCTTAGAGCATGTTCGATACTACGGCATGTGGCCAAAAGTGGCGAAGAGCTTCTAACTCCAGAGCACCATCCCAAGGATACCAGTACGGTATTAACAGTCTTCGAGACTTTCGCATCAAATAATATGCAGAAACAAACACTCCGCAGCCTTGCCGAAGTCTACCAAGTAGCAACAATAAACCCATGGAGTGACACGGCTATTACCTTTAATGCTAGTGACGAACCTAAATTCCGAACAGCCTGAGCACCAGCCGCATTGGTCCTCAGTCCAATAGTGGACGGCTTTCAACTTACCAAGGTACTCATGGACGGTGGCAGCGGATTGAACCTCATTTACGAGGAAACCCTCCGAAAAATGGAAATAGACTGAAGCCGCATTGAGTGAAGCAGCACAACCTTTAGAGAAATAATCCCCAGTCGAGAAGCATGTTGTACAGGAAAAATAACACTGGATGTGGTGTTCGGCACGTCGGATAATTACAGGTCCGAGGAGGTCACGTTCCAAGTGGCCCCGTTCAGCAGCGGATATCACGCTCTATTAGGGTGAGAGGCATTCACAATTTTTCAAGCTATACCCCATTACGGGTACATGAAGCTCAAAATGCCCGGGCCCAACGTAATCATCACTCTTGCCAGTGACCCGGACATAGCACTCCGCACCGAAGATAAGACAGCCGCACTGGCCCTTGAGGCACTATTCGAAGCCCAAGCGGCCAAGGAACTCACTACGCTGTGCTCCACGGTGATTAGGGATGATGTGATACTCGATAAGAGATCCAAGTCCACCTCCTTTAAACCAGCGGACGAAATAGTCAAATTCCAAGTCCATCCAACGGACCCTACAAAAAAGGCCTCCATTGGGGCACAACTAAACCCTGATGTAGACGCCGCACTACGAGAATTCCTACGTGAAAATTGGGACATTTTTGCCTGGCACCCTTCAGACATGCCAGGAATCCCACGCCGGCTGGCCGAGCACAGCCTAAATATCCTAAAAGGATTCAAGCCAGTCAAACAGGCTCTTTGGCGTTTCTCCGAACCCAAGAGACAGGCCATGGGAGAGGAGCTAGCCAAATTATTGGAGGCCGGATTCATCAGAGATATAAAACATCCGGACTGGCTAGCAAATCTGGTGATGGTACCAAAGAAGGACAAATCTTGATGCCTATGCGTCGATTTCAAGGACCTTAACAAGGCTTGCCCAAAGGATCCCTTCCCCCTCCCCGCATCGATTAAATTATCGACGCTATCGCAGGACACGATTCATTGTGCTTCCTCGACGCATACTCCGGCTACCACCAAATTAAGATGGCGGAGCCCGACCAAGTCGTAACAGCATTCATCACCCCATACGGCCCATTCTGCTTCAACACAATGCCATTCGGGCTCAAAAACGCCGGCGCAACATATCAGCGCATGATTCAGACATGTCTGGCAAACTAGATCGGCAAAACAATGGAGGCATACATAGACGATGTGGTCGTCAAAACTAAGCACGTCAAAACTCTAGTAGACGATTTGAGGCTCACGTTCGATAATCTCCGAACATATGACATTAAGCTTAACCAGAAAAAATGTGTTTTCAGCATACCAACCGGAAAGCTCTTGGGATTCATTGTATCCGGTAGAGGAATCGAAGCAAACCCAGCCAAGATCCGAGCTCTGTCACAATTGGATATCCGAAAGGACCTCAAACAAATACAA
Source organism: Triticum aestivum (assembly GCF_018294505.1). Lineage (NCBI taxonomy): Eukaryota > Viridiplantae > Streptophyta > Magnoliopsida > Poales > Poaceae > Triticum > Triticum aestivum. The sequence goes on from NC_057807.1 coordinate 415,798,502, forward strand.
AAATTGACGGGATGCATGGCGGCTTTAAGCCGCTTTATCTCCCGTTTAGGAGAAAAGGCATTACCCCTTTATCGCCTCCTCCGATGCACCGAACACTTCGAGTGGATAGATGCCGCGACGGCCGGAATCAAAGAAATAAAAGCCATATTGGCAACAAACCCGGTCCTGGCCGCGCCCAATATGGGCGAACCAATGCTATTATACATCGCGGCAACTCATCAAGTTGTGAGCGCGGTGCTCATTGTTGAACGAGAAACGGACGACCACAAGTTCCCCCCTTCAAAAACCAGTTTACTACCTGTCCACTGTCCTAACTCCATGCAAGTCACGGTACCCGCATTATCAAAAGATAGCATACGTGGTGTTCATGGCATCCCGGAAGCTGCGACACTACTTTCAAGAGAGTTCGATAACAGTAGCCTCCGAAGTACCTCTTAATGACATTATAAACAACCACGACGCGACGGGCCGGATTGCCAAATGGGCCATTGAGCTCCTCCCGTTCGACATAACCTATAAGCCACGGCGAGCTATTAAGTCGCAAGTTCTGGACGACTTCGCCGTCGAATGGACAGAAGACGAACTCCCTAAAGAGTACGACACATATTCCAACTGGATCATGCACTTCGACAGCTCCAAAATGTTGGCTGGTTTGGGGGCTGGCGTCGTTCTGACGTCCCCAACTGGAGATACGATTCAATACGTACTCCAGATAATGTACACAGACTCCAACAACGCAGCCGAATACGAGGCCCTTCTACATGGCCTCCGAATGGCAGTCTCCATGGGCATTCAATGCCTAGAGGTGCGCGGGGATTCGAACCTCGCGATATCCCAAATAAATGGAGACTTCGATGCCAAGGACCCAAAAATGGCAGCTTATCGCAATGCCGTCCTAAAAATGTCAGCTCGGTTTGAGGGGCTCGAATTTCACCATATAGCCCGGGATAACAACCAGGCAGCAGACGTATTGGCACGCATTGGCGCAAAGCGCGATGCCGTCCCTCCCAACATCTTCCTAGAGAGGCTATTCAAGCCATCCGTACTATGGGAGGGGGAATACGGAAATAACAACCCAGAGCCAACCGCACTGCCCGACACCGAACATTCTGACACAATCAGCGGTTCTGCCAGCGAAGTAACATCCTCAGCCCACGTAATAATGGCAGTCATTGCCCCGTGGAAGGAACCATTCCTAGCCTACCTAACCAGGCAGGAACTTCCCGAGGACCAAAATGAGGCCCGCTGCATAGTGCGGCGATCTAAAGCCTATAAGGTCCATGAGGGAGAGCTTTACAAGAAAAGCACAACCGGAGTCCTGCAAAGGTGTATCTCCGAAGAGGAAGGGCGGAATCTTCTGGCTGATATTCATGCCGGACTCGGCGGGCACCACGCCGCAGCCCGGGCCCTTGTAGGCAAGGCCTTCCGTACAAGATTTTATTGGCCGACAGCCCGGGCAGATGCTCAGGACTTAGTCCAACGATGCGTCGGTTGCCGGCTCTTTGCTAACCAAAGCCACATGCCACCCACCGCCCTCAAAACTATACCCATAACCTGGCCCTTTGCGGTTTGGGGGCTTGACATGGTTGGACCCCTTAAAGGAGGAACCCACAAGCAAAAATACCTACTGGTCATGGTGGATAAATTCACCAAATGGATAGAGGCAAAACCTGTTAAAACGACCGAATCCGGACCGGTGATAGACTTCTTATCAGGGGTCGTACACCGTTACGGCGTCCCCCATAGCATCATCACTGATAACGGCACGAACTTTACGACCGACGAGGTCAAACTCTGGTGCAAAAACATGGGCATCAAGCTCGACTATGCTTCAGTCTATCACCCTCAAACTAACGGTCAAGTCGAGCGAGAAAATGGTCTAATCATGAGCGGCATCAAACCCAGATTAGTGCGGTCCCTCAAGGAATCTAACAAGCACTGGGTAGAGGAGCTCGACTCCATACTCTGGGGGTTGTGGACCACTCCGAATCGCACCACCGGATTTACACCATTCTTTATGGTATACGGTGCAGAGGCAGTTCTGCCCTGTGATATAATTCATGACTCACCTCGCGTGTGCATGTACGAAGAAAGAGAAGCCGAGCTTGACTAGCAGGACAGTTTGGACGCCTTGGAGGAGGAGCGTGACGTGGCAAAAGCCTGTTCCGCATTCTATCAATAGCAGGCTCGAAGATATCAAAGCAGAGAAGTACGGGCCAAAACTTACAATGTTGGCGAGCTAGTTCTACGCCTGCCGGACAAGAAAAAGGACAAACTCAAGCCCAAATGGGAAGGTCCCTTGATCATCGACTAGGTCCAGACCGGCGGAGCGTACCGTCTACGCAATGCATCGGATAACCGACTTGAGCCGAACCCTTGGAACGCAGCCCGTCTCCAAAGATTCTACGCCTAGTGCCAGATTCTGAGTTCGTCTCCTTCCTCCGTCTATATTTTATACAGTAGCTGTCTTATACTTCTCCCCTTCTCCCCCTTTTTTCTCTTACAACCTTTGAAGGCTCATTCACGCTTTGTTCGCACACACTTGACATGCTATCCGTGCTCATTATACCCGGGGCCTTCTTTAATAGAAGCTTATTTATATGGGTTTCATGCCCAACACATGTGTCACACTTCCGCATGTACCTTTTATTCACCATTATATGCATCGATATGACTTAAGTTTTGGCCAAGCTGGGTTGCCTGGCTCCTGTGCTTACCCCTACGTTCCCGATTGTTCGGCTAGGCGGTAAAGGGAGCACCTCTGCGATTGTTACTGCCGGGTCAGCCGGATGTGTACCTCAGACTGGGTGAAGCCGAAGGCTAGCGTTCTTAAGGGAATATTCGGTCGGTGAATTAAAAGATGATTTCTTACCTATTTTATTTATCTGCCCCCAGATGTTTTTTCTGCTTTTTTCGCAGTCCGGACATGCACTTTAAAGCATGCCTCCCAGAGAAAGGAACCCCTAACGGAACTATTCTCCCTGGAAGATGTTTCTTACTAACCATATAACATAACTAGTTGGGAAATTGTCTGATAAAGCACTAATGACCCCTACACCTAGTCTCCATGCATGCCCCGGTTCTTATATAATCGCGAGGGTATTCGGACACACTCTGGACTATTGGGTCCCGAGGTTGAAGTGAAAAGGTCCGCTATGACAAACGATCTACAATCCGGCTAGAAGGAATTTTACATGTCATCTTAAATTACACAGTCAATTCGACTGATTGTATTCCTCTTCAATGCCATCTAGTAGGTTGTCTAGTTTAGAGTCCTGCTAGGAATACTTTGCGAACAACTCTACTTGGCCGTATACTAAGCTAACAGGGATCTCCTTCCCATCGGGCCCCACAGGTCCGACCTCGGTCATGTGGTTTGGGTTAGCCTTCGTGTACCGCGTCTTCACCATGGCCCAGGCCTCCCTGGCGCCTTGACGGCAGGCCGATATCTTCCATAATCGGAAGCGCCGCCCTGAAGCCTCTCTACAAGCTCTCCAAGGCCTTCGGGCTGGGAGACAGATGGCCACAAGGCCTGGGCGACGCCTTTCATCACCTGACGAACTCGTTCGTGCAGTTGCAAGAGCTCGGGAAGAAGGTCACCCGTAGAACTGGGCATTTCCTCTTCAGGATGGCCTATGAGCATACCTACAGACATACCTCTGTTAGTCTACTTCCTCGCCGAACTCTTTTTCAAAGTTCATTCAAGCACTTACTAAAAATGCCGCGTCGAAGCCGCCGATTCTCCATAACGGAGTCAGACAGCTGGGCACGAACATCCTTTAGTTCCTCACCCAGCTAGGTGTTGGCATCTTGGAGATTATTTTTCTCTTGCCTCACCCTTGTAAGCACATTCTTGCTGGCCTTTAACCGGCGCATGAGATGTTGCTTGTCCGGATCTATCCCGGCGCCATCTGCAATATTATTGTCAGACTTATACACACGCAACACTTCACAAATTACTTATCTTTTGAAGCATATATTACCAGAGGGGGTCTCTTTGGCTCCCCCGCTGTGGCTAGTGCGGCCTCAAGTTGGGCTTTGCACTCCTCCAGCTCCTGGGACAGTTGGGTATTCTTTTCTGTAAGATCCTACACAATAAATGATCCTTAAATCAGTTATTCTAACTATTTCAAGTCTCGGGGGCTACTGGCATATATAACTGTCAAATTTTCTCACCCGTATGTCCTTTACATACTGCTCCGTGGCTCTGGCTAGACCATTTTGAGCGGCACGGAGGTGCGCATCTCCCGAATTGAAGGCATCCAATGCCTCTAGGGAGAAACATGCGTCACAAAGAACTGTCCAGCGACGCCTGTGATTCATGGCACTCTCCACCTCGGAATTGGTGGCAGATAACCTGTCGGCATCCTCTATCGAAGGAGCATCCGACACATGCCTCGTGTTCTCCTCCGCTTCTGGACCTGGCTTTGGAGCCTGGCAAGCAGAGGATTGATTAGCAACCTCTCCGGATACAGTCCGGCCGGCGCTCTTCATCCTGAAAAAGCACGAGCGTTGGTATGCCTCCCGGGAATAAAACCTGGGAGTAAGATGACGCGCCATACCGTTGCACCGGTGTTTCAATCTGGACTACACTTCTTCTCAGCCTGTTGGGCCTTGCTGTCCCTTGTTGACTAGCCGCCGCAGGCTCGGCCTTCCGCCTCAAGGACTTCCCTTGCGAAACACCATTGGTATACAGTGATAAAAAACAAGCACAGATGGGTCATTTTCAAAGTATTGGGACTTCGGTCTCAGTTTCCTGCGAGGCTGGAAGTATTCCGGGGTAATCAGCCGTAATGGCGACCAAGGCATTATCGATGCCCAGTTGGTGAAATACCCCATCGATCAGCTCCACCGATATGTCCGGATCCTGTTGGGAGGTCGGATCGAGGAACCGTTCTGGATCCTCGGGTTGTGGAGGCGGGCTATTTATATCCTTTACGGCCTGGCGCAATTCCTGCGCCAAAATCACAAAATGAGATACTTGACTATGGGGGTATGGATCGGATAGGCAAACATAAATGTCCGCTTACCCATCTTGGAGGATTATACATAAAAAATCCGTCCTGTGGATTGACGCGGAGAAATTCCTCCTCTTCTCCCTTGTACAATGCGGACAAGATCTTCATCAGATCGGCGACCGATCCCGGCCCCTTACGGCCGTAGCGGGTGGCATCATCCTCCCCATTGAAATCCCACATGGAGCGGCCTCTATACTGGAGCGGCTGCACCCCCCGCATAATGCATGTGGCCATGACCCCGATCATGGTTAGTCCGAAATGAGCTAACAACCTTATTCGGCTCATCAGGTAAAGGGCGTCCCTGTCATTTTCCTTCTGAGGGTTCCGGGGACGCCAACTTAGGCGTTTCTTCAAAGGAGCGTTATTGAACTCAGGGAGGCCGATCCGAACAGGGTTCGGCAGGGGGACATCTTCTATATAAAACCATTCCAAAGGCTAGTCTTCGGACGCCTTCTTCGGGGTTCCGGATAGATATCCGGTCCCGGCGATGCGCCATAGTTTGGCTCTGCCCACTTGATATATTGACCCCTCTTGAGAACGGGGCACAAGGCAGAACAGCTTCTTCCACAGTGCAAAATGAGCCTCGATGCCCAAAAACAGCTGGCAAAGGGCCATGAAGCCCGCAATATGCAAAATGGAGGCATGCGTAAGGTTGTGCAACTGGAGGCCGTAGAACTCTAGGAGCCCCCGAAGAAACGGATGAATTGGAAATCCAAGCCCTCTTATCAAATAAGAGACAAGGCATACCCGCTCTCCTTTGGAGGGGCTGGGGACACTCTCCGCTTGCTTTCCGCCCTTATAGGTGGCGAGTCCGACTCGAACCGGAACCATGAAGGCTGGGGGAAGAAATCCCTTGGTTTGGAGCGTCACTAACTTGGTGTGCGGGACGGATCATCTCTCCCAATCTCCAGGCTGAGGGCTGGGAGGGCGAGAGGAGGAGCCGCATCAGCTGTCCATGATGGAATGGATTTGTGTCAGATGCGCTCTGATGAATGCTCGCGAAGGGAGGATGGTGTGATTCGGATCTAGATCCTCGTCTCTTTTATAGGCAGCTCATTTGCGCAGCTAGGCGGGTAAATGTAAAAATACCCTGGCTTTTCGCATTCGTTCAACACATGGAAGATGGCCATTATTGGGCGTGGAAGCCGAGGAGCGCAATATTTACAAGAAGCCGGACGCTATTCAACAGGTACACAGGATTTGGAGAAGAACCCGCCTTGCAATGCCAAAGACAATCTATGCGTCAGACTCATCGCCATTGAAGCCTGGTTTGGGGGCTACTGAGGGAGTCCCGGATTAGGGGGTGTCCGGATAGCCGAACTATCACCTTTGGCCGGACTCCTGGACTATGAAGATACAAGATTGAAGACTTCGTCCCGTGTCCGGATGGGACTTTCCTTGGCGTGGAAGGCAAGCTTGGCGATACGGATATGTAGATCTCCTACCATTGTAACCGACTCTGTGTAACCCTAACCCTCTTCGGTGCCTATATAAACCGGAGGGTTTTAGTCCGTAGGATGAACAACAATCATACCATAGGCTAGCTTCTAGGGTTTACCCTCTCCGATCTCGTGGTAGATCTACTCTTGTACTACCCATATCATCAATATTAATCAAGCAGGGGTAGGGTTTTACCTCCATCGGAGGGCCCGAACCTGGGTAAAAACATCGTGTCCCTTGTCTCCTGTTACCATCCACCTAGATGCACAATTTGGGACCCCCTACCCGAGATCCGTCGGTTTTGACACCGACAGGGGCCATCGGGAACCCAGGCCCACCTCTACCGGGATGGAGCCACCTGTCCTTCCAGCCCCCACATCGGAATCACTTGCGGGTACTCAACAAGCTGACCCGACTTTAGTCACCATCTGTATAGTATGTATGTATGTATAGTATATACCCGTGATCACCTCCCGAGTGATCACGGCCCGATAGTATCACAAGGCAGACTGACAAGAATGTAGGGCCACTGATGATAAACTAGCAGCCTATACTAAGCATTTAGGATTGCGGGTAAGGTATCAAGAACTGTAGCAACAATGACATGCTATGCAACAGAATAGGATTAACCGAACAGTAACATGCTACACTACTCTAATGCAAGAAGTAGAGAGAAGAATAGGCGATATCTGGTGATCAAGGGGGGGGGCTTGCCTGGTTGCTCTCGCAAGAAGGACGGGTCATCAACTCCGTAGTCGTATTGGGCAGCAGCGGCGTCGGTCTCGTAGTCTACCAGAGAGAAGAGGGGGATGAAACAATAAATATAATAGAAACATAAGCAAGACGAAACAAGACATGACAATGAGCGGTGCTAGGTGTGCCCTAACACGGTAGTAGGTGATACCGGCGAAAGGGGGAAACATCCGGGAAAGTATCCCTGGTGTTTCGCATTTTCGGACAGGTGAACCGAAGGTGAAATGTTGCAGGTTCACTATGCTAGGGACGCGTGGCGGACGAACGGGCTGTGTATCCGATTTCGTCTCATTGTTCTGAGCAACTTTTATGTACAAAGTTTTTCCATCCAAGCTACGGTTTATTTTATATTAATTTTAAAAGATTTAATTTATTTCTATAATTAATAGAATTAATTTAATTAGAAAGTGCAATTATGACATTAGCGTGAGGTCAGCATGATGTAATCAGTCAACCGTCTGTTGACTGGGTCAACAGACGCGTGGGTCCCGTTCGTCATAGTCTGAGGTTAACTAAAAGTAGTTAGTTTTTATTAATTGAATAATTAGTTTTAACTATTTAATTAAACAGATTAATTAAGTTAATTAATTAAATTTTATTATTTATTATTTATTATATCTTTAAAAAAAACAAGTTTCCAGGGGGGCCACTGTTAGTGGCCCCAGGGTCAAATGGGGCGGTCCGGGCGCTGGCGAGGCGCGAAGCGGGGCGAGGCCATGGTGGGGCGCTGGCGGCCGATGGAGGACGTGCAGGCGGCGGCCGGAGGTGGCGCTCGGCTGCGGCCCAGAAGGAGCTGTGGCAGTGGCTGCGGGGAGGCTAGGCCGGAGCCGCAGGGGGAGGCGGGCGGTGACCGGAGGTAGCGCTGAGGGGCGAGGTGGCGCGGGGCGACAGGGGACGCTGGGCGCGCAGGAGAGGGAGCCGGGCGCGGCCAGGCCATGCGCCAACATGGACCACGACGATGGAGGGAGCAGGCGGAGAGGGGCGCAACCGTGCGGCGGTGACAACAATGCGCGGGCAGGTCAGGGGCGCGTCAGAGCGAGCTCCGGGCGCGGGTGCGGCCGTGGGCTTGCGCGCACAAGAACAGGGAAAGGAGGAGGAAGGGCGGAGCTCACGGGGCCGGTAAGGGGAAAAGGCAGCGGGGGTCGGGGTGGTCGACAGGGACGACGGCGACGTGAAGGAAGCAGTCCGGTGAGGAAGCTCCGGGGCGACGGCGGGTAGGTGACGTCGTCGGGGATGGGCGCCAGCGACGGGGTCGGTGATGAGCGACAAGGCGTGGCCGCATCTTCAGGAGGGCGTCGCGCGAGGGAGAGGAGGGGCGAGGAGGCAACAGCGACGTCGTCCAGCGGCGGTGGCGGGACGACGCCGAGGTAGTGAACAGCGACAGGGTCGCAGCCCCCGATCCAGATCTGGGGGAAGTGGAGCGAGTGGGAAGTGGGAGGTTGGGGAGCGGTTAGGGTTTGCGGGGGGTGATGGAAATAAGGGGAGTGGGGGGCGGCCGGTTGGGCCAGTGGGTCGGCCAGCTGGGCCTTCTGGCCCAGTTGGCCAAGGGGGCCTTTTCCTTTTTTTTGTTTGTTCTGTTTTCTTTTCCTTTTTTTATTCTATTACTTTTCTATTTTCTTTTATTTTAGTTTTATAAAATTTAAAAGCGACAACTAATTTGTTGTTATTAAATAGGTCACAGCCTCAAATATTTTGGCACTTTAAATAAAGTATTTTGCATTTGCTTATTATCTTAAAAGCATTTTAGATAATTGTTTTTTCGCTATTTTAGTTTATTTAGTGCATTTAAGTATTTTATTAAAACATGATTTCTTCACCAACATTTATTATGGATTATTTGACACATTAGGAACAACTTAGTTTTGACTTTTGAAAACTTTATTTGTCTTGACTTTAATTCAAATTTCATTTTGGATCGGTTCTGAACTAACGCGAGATTATCAACAATAATCGAGGTGATGTGGCATCATTACCAGAGGGTTATTGTAGCTTGATTACCCGGGTGTCACAAACTACCTCTATAACCTAGTACAAATAATTTTACACTAAAATTTGACTAGCTCTATAACCTAGTACAAATCATTTTACACTAGAGTAGAACTAGCTCTATAACCTATTACAAATCATTTTACGCTAGAGTATAAATAGCTCTATAACCTAGTACAAATAATTTTACACTTGAATTGAACTAACTCTATAACCTAGTACAAATTTTTTTACACTAGAGTTGAACTAGCTCTGTAACCAAGTACAAATAATTTTACAATAGAAATGAACTAGCTCTATAACCTGGTACACATAATTTTACACTAGCATTGTACTAGGGCTATAACCTAGAACAAATCATTTGACATTAGAGTTGAACTAGCTCTATGACCTAGTACACACAATTTTAGACTAGAGTTGAGCTACCTCTATAACCTAGTACAAATAATGTTACACTAGAATTCCACTAGCTTTATAACCTAGTACAAATCATTTTACACTATAGTTAAACTATCTCTATAACCTAGTACAAATAACTTTATACTAGAATTGATCTAGCTCTATAACAAAGTACAAATAATTTTACACTAGAGTTGAACTAGCTCTACAATCTAGTACACATAATTTTACACTAGCATTGAACTATGGCTATAAGCTAGTACAAATCATTTTACACTATAGTTGAACTACCTCTATAACCTAGTACAAATAATTTTACACTAAAATCGTACTAGCTCTATAACCTAGTACAAATCATTTTACCCTAGAGTAGAACTAGCTCTATAACCTAGTACAAATAATTTTACACTAAAATTGAACTAGCTCTATAACCTAGTACAAATCATTTTACACTAGAGTAGAACTAGCTCTATAACCTAGTAGAAATCATTTTACACTAGAGTATAAATAACTCTATAACCTAGTACAAATAATTTTACACTTGAATTGAACTAACTCTATAACCTAGTAAAAAAAATTTACACTAGAGTTGAACTAGCTCTATAACCAAGTACAAATAATTTTACAATAGAAATGAACTAGCTCTATAACCTGGTACACATAATTTTACACTAGCATTGTACTAGGGCTATAACCTAGAACAAATCATTTTACATTAGAGTTGAACTAGCTCTATGACCTAGTACACACAATTTTATACTAGAGTTGAGCTACCTCTATAACCTAGTACAAATAATGTTACACTAGAATTCAACTAGCTTTACAACCTAGTACAAATCATTTTACACTATAGTTAAACTAGCTCTATGACCTAGTACAAATAACTTTATACTAGAATTGATCTAGCTCTGTAACCAAGTAAAAGTAATTTTACACTAGAGTTGAACTAGCTCTACAATCTAGTACACATAATTTTACACTAGCGTTGAACTATGGCTATAAGCTAGTACAAATCATTTTACACTATAGTTGAACTACCTCTATAACCTAGTATAAACAATTTTACACTAAAATCGTACTAGCTCTATAACCTAGTACAAATCATTTTAGCCTAGAGTAGAACTAGCTCTATAACCTAGTACAAATAATTTTACACTAGAAATGAACTAGCTCTATAACCTAGTACAAATAATTTTACACTAGAATTGAACTAACTCTATAACCTAGTACAAAAAAATTTACAATAGAGTTGAACTAGCTCTGTAACCAAGTACAAATAATTTTACACCAGAAATGAACTAGCTCTATAACCTGGTACACATAATTTTACACTAGCATTGTACTAGGGCTATAACCTAGTACAAATCATTTTACACTAGAGTTGAACTAGATATATGACCTAGTACACACAATTTTAGACTAGAGTTGAACTAGCTTTATAACTTAGTACAAATAATTTTACACTGGAGTTGAACTAGCTTTACAACCTAGTACAAATAATTTTACTATAGAGTTGAACTAGCTCTATAACCTAGTACAAATCATTTTGCACTATAGTTAAACTAGCTATATAACCTAGTTCAAATAATTTTACACTATAATTGGACTAGCTCTATAACCTAATACAAATAATTTTACACTAGAGTTGAACAAGCTCTATAACGTAGTACACATAATTTTACACTAGCGTTAAAAAGGGCAATAACCTAGTACAAATCATTTTACAGTATAGTTCAACTAGCTCTATAACCTTGTATACATAATTTTACACTAGAGTTGAACTAGCTCTATAACCTAGGAGAAATAATTTTACACTAGCATTGAACTAGGTCTATAACCTAGTACCAATCATTTTACACTATAGTTGAACTAGCTCTATTATCTAGTACGAATAATTTTACAATAGAATTGAACTAGCTCTACAGCCTAGTACAAATCATTTTACACTAGAGTTGAACTAGCTCTATGACCTAGTACACACAATTTTAGACTAGAGTTGAACTAGCTCTATAACCTAGTACCAATAATTGTAAACTAGGTTGAACTAGCTCTATAACCTACTACAAATAATTTTACACTAGAGTTGAATTAGCTCTCTTACCTAGTACAAATAATGTTACACTAGAGTTGAACTAGGTCTATAACCTAGTACAAATCATTTTACACTATAGTTGAACTAGCTCTATAACCTAGTACAAATAATTTTAAAATAGAATTGAACTAGCTCTATAACACAGTACAAATAATTTTACAGTAGAGATGAACTAGCTCTATAATCTAGTACAGATAATTTTACACTAGCGTTGAACTAGGGCTATAAGCTAGTACAAATCATTTTACACTGTAGTTGAACTATCTCTATAACCTAGTACAAATAATTTTATAATAAAATTGAACTAGCTCGATAACCTAGTACACATCATTTTACACTAAAGTAGAACTAGCTCTATAACCTAGTACAAATAATTTTACACTAGAAATGAACTAGCTCTATAACCTAGTAAGAATAATTTTACACTAGAATTGAACTAACTCTTTAACCTAGTACAAAAAATTTTACGCTATAGTTGAATTAGCTCTATAACCTAGTACAAATAATTTTACACTAGAGATGAACTAGCTCTATAACCTAGTACAAATAGTTTTACACTAGCGTTGAACTAGCTCTATAACCAAGTACAAATTATTTTACACTAGAAATGAACTAGCTCTATAACCTGGTACACATAATTTTACACTAGCATTGTACTAGGGCTATAACCTAGTACAAAATTTTACACCAGAGTTGAACTAGCTCTATGACCTAGTACACACAATTTTAGATTATAGTTCAACTAGCTCTATAACCTAGTACAAATAATTTTAAACGAGAATTGAACTAGCTCTATAACCTAGTACAAATAATTTTACACTATAGTTGAGCTTGCTCTATAACCTAGTACAAATAATTTTAAACTAGAGTTGAACTAGCTCTATAACCTAGTAGAAATAATTTTGCACTGGAGTTGAACTAGCTTTATTACCTAGTAGAAATAATTTTACACTAGAGTTGAACTAGCTCTATAACCTAGTACAAATCATTTTACACTATAGTTGAATAGGCTATATACCCTAGTTCAAATAATTTTACACTAGAATTGAACTAGCTCTATAACCTAGTACAAATAATTTTACACTAGAGTTGAACTAGCTCTATAACCTAGTACACATAATTTTACACTAGAAATGAACTAGCTCTATAACCTGGTACACAAAATTTTACACTAGCGTTGAAAAAGGGTAATAACCTAGTACAAATCATTTTACACTATAATTTAACTAGCTCTATAACCTAGTACAAATAATTTTACACTAGAGTTGAACTAGCTCTATAACCTAGTAAAAATAATTTTACACTAGCGTTGAACTAGGTTTATAACCTAGTACAAATCATTTTACACTACAGTTGAACTAGCTCTATTATCTAGTACAAATAATTTTACACTATAGTTAAACAACTTAGTTTTGACTTTTGAAAACATTTTTTGTTTTGACTTTAATTCAAATTTGAATTTGGATCGTGTCGTGGAATTAACACGTCAGATGTCCTCATGAAAGGACTTAGTCGTGGAGCCATCGCAACGGGTTAGCTTGAAGGGGTTAAACCGGACAAGGGACACGGGAGTTTTATAAAATTTCGGCCCCTTCGATGAAGGTAAAAGCCTACGTCTAGTTGTGATAGAATTGATTGGGTTTGGATGACCAGGGAGCAAATACACTTTGCCGGAGTCTCGAGTTGTTGTTTCTTGTCCCTGAACCGCCACCGGGTCGTCCCTTTATATACATAGGTTGACGCCCGGCTGGTCTACAGAGTCCCGAGACCGACTCATACAAGTGTCCGACTCGGTCCCTCCTTTCCTAACTTACACTACAAGTTACATAACCATGGCGGTTTACCACTATGGGCCTTAATCCGCCCTTGGGCTCCAGGCCTCTAAGCTTCAGTAGTAAAACGCCATCTTCTAGATCTTTGTGGGCTTCAATATAATTGAGGGTGAACCGAGCTGTCCTGGCCGATTTACACTCAGTAGTTATATCCCCAACATTATGCCCCAGATTGATTTGAACCTGTTCATGTCAATCTTCAATACTTAGAGAAATCTTGTGAACATCTCCTTATATTCTTGTAAACCGCCATATTGCCTTCTCCTGGAAACTTTGTTAAACCACCGTGATGTCATCCTCTGGACACAGCAATGGACCATCATGACATCATCTCTATATAAAAAGATTAAAAAGATTCCCTTCATTAATGCTATCCCGAAAATCGAGGCGACAGGCGCGCCATCTTTGCCGCTTCAGGCTCCTCGATTCTTGTGCCTGCCATTTTATCCTTTTCTCCTTATAAATAAAGCCTGAGGGTCCTTTTCTTTCTTCCCCTTTCGTGCCTTCTTCTTCCTCCTTGCGACGCTCAAGCTCTGAAGCTCCGCCGCCGCCCTCGACCCTTGAGAACTGCATCGACATAGGCCGCTGCATCAACCTGAATCGAACCAGAGCTCGCGGCATCCCTCCGCAGTAGATCTGCACTGGTAAGTTTTCCCTTTCCCGCATCTTTAGATCTGTGCTTGGGTTAACGAGTTCACCCGTGTTCATAAGTGTTCATCCCAGTTCTTAGTTTTTCCTTCTGCTGTGGTTGCTTTGATCCGATAGTATCGTAGATTGTAACACCCCCAGTGTCATGCTATAGTAACCCTCTATGATTAAGCTAATCATTTACCCAAATAGTGCTTAATCACCTTTGTCCAATATCCCATTTGAAATTCCAGTCAATTCAAATTCAAGTGAAGTTTGAAGTTGATCAAAAGTTGCCGGAAAAATGTTCATCATCTGTCAAAAATTCCATAACAATTATTTGTTAAGGAACACAACATCACTTTGGTGCAAAGATGAACATTAGCAATTTTAACAGCAACAATTCAGCATTTTTAAATGCTATCCTTTAAAAAAAATACCAAATGAATTCTTCTGGTCTCCAAAATAATTGTGGCAATGTCTCTAATCACCAGGGATTTAATGGGACACCTCCCAAATTTTTGCTAAGTGAAATAGTTGGCCAAATAATTCCCTTTCTCTCTCTGTAAATAAAAAAAAGGAAATAGAAAAGGGCCTAGCTACTACTGTGCACTTGTAGCCCATTGCTACAGTGCACAGCCCAGCCCACTCCTCCCCGCGGTCGTCCCCTTCCCCTGTTCACCCGACCGAGGCGCGCGCCCGCGCGGTCGCCGCCCGACCACCTCACCACCCTGCTGCTCGCGCCGAGGGGATAAGGCCGAGCCTCCTGGCCTCGTCAGCTCCCCACTCCCACTTGTGCCTCTCCTCCCCCATATCCACCTTTTCCCTCTCCCTCACGCGCTCACTCCTCCCGAGCGCCACCGTCGCCGTGCGTCGGTTGATCCCGCGGCCACCGCTGTCCCCGGCCCTCCCCGACGAATCCCCGAGCGCCGTCGTGCCCCGCGACGTCTTCCTCGACCACCGGACCAAGCCAGGAGCCCCCACAGCAAGCGCGGCGACCTCTTCTTCCTCCTTTGCTCCGACGAACGCCGGCGTTGAATTCGGCCACCCCGCGCCTGCCGCGAGCCCACATAGCACACCTACAGGCGCCCAGTGAGCTCCTCCTCCTTATCCCTCTCTCCCCGTGCTCTTCCTCGCGCCATGGCAGCCTCTGCCATCGCCGCCCGAACCTAGCTCCGCCGCATAGCTCGTCGTCGACGTTGTAGTCGCTGTCAGGATTGCCCGAGCATGGGAACGTGCTCAGGTCCCCTCACCGCGGCCGCTCGTGCCGCTAGATCCCATCCCCGTGGCCTCTGTCGCTCATCCCGCCTATGGCCGAACTCGGGCGGCCGCTAAGGTGCTCGCCGTCGTCGTATCGAGCCTCCCCGAGACCAACCGGTGGCACCTGGCGATGCGCGCCGACGCCAGCTCTCGAACGTGACCGAAAACGCGGCGAACCGAGCCTTGTAGCCGTTTTCCGGCCATCTCCGGCGGACTTCCGCCACGGGAATGGTCGCCGGCGCGACTCCGGTCGCCGTCCGACGTGGCGCTGACGCGGCAACCCTGGACCACGCCGCTGAGCCACTGCCACTGGGTCCCGCAAACCGTTGACCCAGTCAACTTGCTGACTAGGCGTCCCTGTGACGCTGACGTGCGGGCCCCACCGCTTAATCATCTAATTAAAATGTTTTAATAATTAAAACTAATTAGTTTAGCCAATTAAGCTATGACAGGTGGGGTCCAGTAGCTAATTAACCTAGATTAGTTAGTTTAATACACTGTTAGGCTATCAGGGGCTGACATGTGGGTCCCGCTGGACCCACAGGCCAGGTTTGACTTGGTCAGCCGCCCTGCTGACTGCTGATCTCGCTGTGATGTCATGCTGACGCAATAAACCTTTCCGTTAATTTATTTAATTTCAGAAAATGTTTAAAACTTTGAAAATTCTTAGAAAATAAACCCTAACTCGGATGAAAATGTTTTCTATATGAAAGTTCCTCAGAAAAATCCAACGAATTCGAATATGCAGTCCGTTCATCTGTCACATGCCCCTAGCATGCTGAACATGGAACTTTCCTCCTCCGGTCATCTTTCTGACACAGGTCCGGAACCGGGAACACCTTCCCGGTTGAATTCCCCCTTCACCTATAACGTCTAGGACCGCGTTAGTACACGTCTAGCTATGCCTGTTGTCCTGTTATACACTTGCTTGCTATGTATTTACTGTTTCTTCCCCCTCTTCTCTCCGGTAGACCCCGAGACCGATGCTGCCCCTGTCATCGACTACGTCGACGATGACCCCTCCTTGCCAGAGCAACCAGGCAAGCCCCCCCTTTGATCATCCCGATATCGCCCATTCCTTTCTCTCATGCTTGCATTAGATTTTGCTACTGTTATTGTATGCTCCTATTCTGATGCTTAGCCTGCTTTTGTATCTATTATTGTACCTTACCTGCTTATCCTAAACTGCTTAGTATAGGTTGGTTAGTGATTCATCAGTGACCCCCAGCTTGTCCTTGTTGCCCCTGCTTCATCATTGAAGACCCGATCAACGGGATTGAAGACCAGGCCCCGGCACCGCACATCACTTTCCCCTTAGTTGCTCGACACTGCTGGGTTACTATCGAGTGCCGAGGGTGAGACCTCTACAGCACTTCTGATGTTAACCCTGTAGTGTAGCTATTTGGTCATGGTCATCGAGGGTGATTCCATCTTAACCACTTCTGATATGACTCTCTCGTGCAACCCCTCAAGTGTGAACCTCGGGGGTGATTCCTCTTACGTTCACCTTGATGATTAGATTGAGTGGAATTCATCGGGGGTGATTCCTCGGGTTTTCCCCTTGATGTTTAAACACACGTTACTATGGTTACTATGACTTTACACTGAACCATGTTACTAAAGACGGGTCGACCCTGAGGGGTGCCCGCGCGAGCATAATTGCGAGTGATGAGGAGTCGGGTTGACCTGGAAGGTGCCCGTGAGATAATTACGAGGCGTGGCCGGGCATTCTTAGCCGTTGCCACAAGTCCTCGAGATGGGGCAACGGGGTCACATCTTTCGTGAGTCTCTGCTTGTTACCGCGCGTTCCCAATCCACTAAGATTTGGATATTTGATCCGAGGGGCCTCTGGCCTGATAGCACTAACCATCATGTGGGCATAGTATGGGCATTCTGCGTCGTATGCATCAGCCGAAGCTTAATAGACGTCAGCGACTGAGCGGTGTGTGCCAGGTTGGAGCGGTGTGTGCAGGGTTGGCTAGGTCTGCTCACCGGCCGCGTACGCAACGTGCAGGAGTTTCCGGGGAGATGGCCCATGACCCTTGCGGGCATAGGTTTAGTCCGGCGTGCTGACCTCTCTGTTAAGTCTATGTCGGGTTGCGGTGTATTGTTTGACCGAGGCCGGGCATGACCCAGGAAAGTGTGTTCGGCCAGAGTTAATCAAGCGTGGTGGGTAAGTTAGTGCACCCCTGCAGGGAAGAAAACATCTGTCGATAGCCTGTCCTACGGTAACGGACACTCGGAGATGTATCCCGATCGATACAACTAGAACTGGATACTTGTGATGAGAATTGGATGGTGATGAGAATTGGATTGTGATGATAATTGGATAGTATGGCTCTGGGATTGCTTTCTCGCAGGGAGTCGAGAAAGGATCTCTGGCCGAGGTTGATAACCCTACTACTACTTTACCTTATGTTACTCTACTCCCTCCTGTTTGCTGCAAGATGGTGGTTTCCAGAAGATGCTAGTCTTCGACAGGACTAGGCCTTCTCTCTATTCTGGCATTTCTGCAGCCCAGTCCACATATACAACCTTTCTTTGATAATGTTGCATATGTAGTGTAGATCCTTGCTTGCGAGTACTTTGGATGAGTACTCATGGTTGCTTTGCTACCCCCTTTTCCCTTTCTTTCTTCTTCCTAGTTGTTGCAACCAGATGGTGGAGTCCAGGAGCCAGATGCCACCTTTGACGACTGCTACTACCACGAGGGCGCCTACTACCTCATGAAGACCGCGACGACCAGGAGTAGTTAGGAGGCTCCCAGGCAGGAGGCCTTGCCTTTTCGATCGTAGATGCTTTTGTGCTAGCCTTCTTAAGGCACTTGTCTAGCTTATGTCTGTACCCAGATATTGTTGCTTCCGCTGACTCATTTGTATTCAAGCTGATGTATTCGAGCCCTCGAGGCCCCTGGCTTGTAATATAAAGCTCGTATTATTTTAATTTGTGTCTAGAGTTGTGTTGTGATATCTTCCCGTGAGTCCTTGATCATGATCGTACACATTTGCGTGTATGATTAGTGTACGATCGAATCGAGGGCGTCACATAGATCTCGTGCGGTACTTACTCCGCATCCATTTTCAGTGCTAGTAGATCTTCTTTTTTTGTAAAAAATCCCCAGTAGAGCGCACAACCTTCTCTGTTCTGTTTAACGCCATTACAGGTTGTAGAAATTTTTCTTTACTGAAGCATGGTAGATCCAAATAAATTTCCTCATTGTGTGAAACCTATTTCCATCAACACTTAACATATTTTCATCTCTGACTCCTCCACCTAAGGGCGGCTTAAACTTTTAGCAGTTGGTAATTCGCCATATATCATTAGCCCTTACTTTAAACCGCCATTTTGATCTGAATAGCAATTTCTAGTTTATCTCACACATATGCCTTGATCAAATCTTCCGGTTTAACAACAACTAATACTTCTTGAACCGTCAATCGTAAACCGGCCTTCATCTTACCTTTACAGTTTGCTGTCCAAGATGACCAAGCAATTCGCCGCTTGCAACTGGGTTCCGTCCCGGATTACAGAAACACAGATCAATGGATATGTAGTAACAAACGCTTTAGCCTCAAAAAATGTCCTTCACTGGCGAGTTCTTGGCCCTGAGTGTCCTCCTGAGCCTCAGGATGGCAAAGTCATTGTTTTTATGCAGCACTTAGATCGGGGCTTCAGCCCTCCCGGATCAAAAAATTTCTAGGATGTGCTTGCGAGCTTTCAACTCCATCCGCAAGATATTGGCCCAAATTCTGTATCAAATATATGCAACTTTCAAGTGTTTTGTGAAGTGTACCTTCAAGAGGAACCATCCGTTGAGCTGTTTCGGCATTTTTTCCATCTGAACCGCCGGACTGAGTTTTCTGATGGTCCTAATACGGAACTTGGCGGGGTATCAATCCAGAAGAGAAAGGAAGTTTATTTCCCACATGCATCACACCACAGTCATCCCAAAGACTGGAACTGTGACGCCCGGATAATTAGGCTACAGTAATCCCGCGTTAACGATGTCACGTCACCTCGGTTACTGTTGCTAACCTCGCGTTAGACCGAAACTGATTCGAAATCAAATTCAAAATCAATCAAAAATAAATAAATAAAAGTTTTCAAATTTTAAAACTAAAATGTTCAGAGAGAACCAAATGTTGTATAGGTAATTATGGTGGAGAAGCCACACCTTTATAAAATGTTTAAATACTATAAGGTGAAAAAAACAACATCAAAACAATTAGTTATACTCCTAATATATTTTACCAAATACTAAACTATTTTTATTCTGAGGTAAAACTTCTTAGAACAGTGGATTATTTTGACACACTATTTTTGGGGCTATTTTCATATTTTACTAAACCAAAAAAATAAAGTGCAACTAAAATAAAACAGAAAATAAATAAAAAGAAAAGGGCAAAACAAAATCACATACCCCCCGGCCAAATTGGGCCAAACGGCCCAGCCGGCCAGCCCAACTGGACCCAACCGGCCAGCCCAACCGGACCCAACCGGCCATCCCCCCACTCCCCTTACCCACCCCGAGCCGAACCCTAGCCGGTTCCATCCCCACTCGCCCCCACTTCCCTCCCCCACGATCCCCTCACTCTTCCCCCTCCCCACTCGATCCAGATCGAGCGCCCCTGGCGCCGATCGAACCAACCTCGCCGCCGCTTGGACCCCGCGCTCCCCGACACCGGCACCAGTTCCCAGCGCCGTCCAGCTGCCGCTGTGGCTCACGGCCTCGACGCGCCGAGCCTCGTCACCATCACCTCACCGCCTCGACCCCGACGCCACCGCCGCGCGGAGCTCGCCGTCGTCCGCCCCGTCCTCTCCCTCACCGGACAGCACCGTCCCCGCCTCTCCCCGCGACTACGGCCCTCCCCGAGCACGCGTTTGCACCACTACAGGGCTGGTGAGCCCCTCCGTCGATCCCCCTCCTCCTTCGCATGGATCCGTCGCCGTTGACGCCGTACGTCGCCGTGGCCGAGCTCACTAGAGATCGTGCTCACCCATCCGCCCGTGCCCATGGGCGTGCTCCCGCATGCTCCGGCTGCCCCGCTGGTCTGCCACGCGCGCGACGCCCTCCGCTGGCTCCACCCGTCGCCGACTCCTCCGTGCTCGCCGCCGTCCACCTTTCCCCGCTCCTCCAACCCCCCTGCACCGTTGACGCTGCCATGTCCGCGGCCAACTCCGGCGCTCTGACTGCCCCACTCTCTTCCTCTCGCGCGCGGCCTTGCCGCGCTGAACGCCCGTCTCTGCCTTCCGTGGCGCCGCCCTCCGTTCCCTTGGCCGGCGTCATGGGCGACGGCGGCCACGCCGGCGGCCTCGCCACGCCCGTGGCTGGCGCCCCCCCTGCCTGTCGATCTGGGCACTCGCCCGGTCGGGCACTGACGCCCAGCGCCCGCACCAACGACAACTGCAGCGCCCGCAAACCCACTAGGCCCCCTGGGCCAATGACAAGGGTAACCCCACCCCTGAATGTATTTAGAAAAATAAAAATAAAAATAAAAATAAAAATAAAAATAATTAATTAATTAATTAGAGAAGTAATTAACTTAATTAATTTTGTTTAATTAAACTAAACAACTAACTAGACTAATTAAACATTAGTTGTCTATTTAACCGGTTAGTTAATTAGTATGACAGTGGGGCCCACCCTTAATTAATTCTGACTAGATTAAATTAAATTTGGATAATTAACATGTGTCCCTGACCAGTGGGACCCACTGGTCAGGTTGACCAGTCAACTCTGTTGACTGCTGATGTCAGCATGACATCATGCTGATGTCATTAAATCATTTTTGAATTAATTAAATAATAAATTAAATCCCAGAAATTAATAAAATGTTTAGAAAATCATATCTTTTAATACGTAACTCGGATTAAAATATTTTCAACATGAAAGTTGCTTAGAGTACGGGTACGCAGCCTGTTCTTCTGCCACACACCCCTAACATACCGAACACGCAATTTTCCCCCCTTCGGTTCATCAGTTCGAAAACGCGAAACACCGGGGATACTTTCCCGGATGTTTCCCCCTTTTGCCGGTATCACCTAGCACCGCGTTAGGGCACACCTAGCACCGCGTATTGCCATGTTACGCTTTGTGATGCTTTGATTGCTCTGTTGTTTATTGTGTTCCCCTTTCGTTACTTCTTTCTGGTAGACCCCGAGACGGTCGGCGACCCCCAGTTCGACTACGGTGTTGACGACTCGTCCTTCTTGCCAGAACAACCAGGCAAGCCCCCCCTTGATCACCAGATATCGCCTATTCTCCTCTATACTGCTTGCATTAGAGTAGTGTAGCATGTTACTGCTTTCCGTTAATCCTATTCTAATGCATAGCCTGACATTGTTGCTACATCTGTTGATACCTTACCTGCAATCCTAAATACTTAATATAGGATGCTAGTTTATCATCATTGGCCCTACATTCTTGTCAGTCTGCCTTGCTATACTATTAGGCCGTGATCACTCGGGAGGTGATCACGGGTATATACTATACATACATACATACTATACAGATGGTGACTAAAGTCGGGTCAGCTCGATGAGTACCCGCAAGTGATTCTGATGAGGGGGCTGAAAGAACAGGTGGCTCCATCCCGGTAGAGGTGGGCCTGGGTTCCCGATGGCCCCCGACTATTACTTTGTGGCGGAGCGACAGGGCAGGTTGAGACCAGCTAGGAGACAGGTGGGCGTGGCCCTGTTTGGCGTTCGCGGATACTTAACACGCTTAACGAGATCTTGGTATTTGATCTGAGTCTAGCTACTAGCCTATACACACTAACCAACCACGCGGGAACAGTTATGGGCACTGGACGTCGTGGTATCAGCCGAAGCCTTCTTGACGTCAGCGACGGAGCGGCGCGCGCCGGATTGGACCGCGTAATGTGACTTCCTTTGTAATGGAGGTTGCTAGGTCTGCTTCTGGCCGCCCTCGCAACGTGCAGGTGTGCAATGGGTGATGGGCCTAGACCCCTGCGCGCATAGGATTTAGACCGGCGGGCTGACCTCTCTGTTGTGCCTAGGTGGGGCTGCGACGTGTTGATCTTCCGAGGCCGGGCATGACCCAGGAAAGTGTGTGCGGCCAAATGGGATCGAGCGTGTTGGGTTGTGTGGTGCACCCCTGCAGGGAAGTTAATCTATTCGCATAGCCGTGATCTTCGGTAACAGGACGACTTGGAGTTGTACCTTGACCTTATGACAACTAGAACCGGATACTTAATAAAACACACCCTTCCAAGTGCCAGATACAACCCGATGATCGCTCTCTAACAGGGTGACGAGGAGAGGATCGCCGGGCAGGATTATGCTATGCGATGCTACTTGGAGATGCTACTTGGAGGACTTCAATCTACTCTCTTCTACATGCTGCAAGACGGAGGTGCCAGAAGCGTAGTCTTCGATAGGAGTAGCTATCCCCCTCTCATTCTGGCATTCTGCAGTTCAGTCCACTGATATGGCCTCCTTACACATATACCCATGCATATGTAGTGTAGTTCCTTGCTTGCGAGTACTTTGGATGAGTACTCACGGTTGCTTTCTCCCCCCTTTTCCCCTTTCCTTTCTTTCTGGTTGCCGCAACCAGATGCTGGAGTCCAGGAGCCAGACGCCACCGTCGACGACGACTCCTACTACACCGGAGGTGCCTACTACTACGTGCAGCCCGCTGACGACGACCAGGAGTAGTTTAGGAGGATCCCAGACAGGAGGCCTGTGCCTCTTTCGATCTGTATCCCAGTTTGTGCTAGCCTTCTTATGGCAAACTTGTTTAACTTATGTCTGTACTCAGATATTGTTGCTTCCGCTGACTCGTCTATGATCGAGCACTTGTATTCGAGCCCTCGAGGCCCCTGGCTTGTATTATGATGCTTGTATGACTTATTTATATTTTAGAGTTGTGTTGTGATATCTTCCCGTGAGTCCCTGATCTTGATCATACACGTTTGCGTGCATGATTAGTGTACGATTGAATCGGGGGCGTCACAAGTTGGTATCAGAGCCAACTGCCTGTAGGAATCCCCCTTCCAACTCCTTGGCCGAAGTCGAGTCTAGACTTTACAAAACTTTTACTGACATGGCTGTGCGGCCCATGGGCCCACGTTGCCTTTGGGTGGTATTAGGATCTTTTACTCCTTGTCTATACTCTGGGACTCTGATCTCTCTTCTATTCAGGTTAAATGAATTTTGCTAAATATAACATTAGGATCTCGTTATCACTTTCACCTGGAGAGCCCCTTATTACGGATGATCGTCTGCTGCACGTGAAGACCCTGAAGATACTCTCCTCTGTAACCCGAGAATTTGTGTCCGTTGCTTTTGTAATTCCCTACCACCGAAATGTCCCTATGGATGAATACATATATCTGTCGTTCTTACTTTTGTTCCCAGTTGATCTTGTCATTGGAAGATACCCTGAAATTCTCTCTATTGATCCGAGAATACTTTGTGCCTACTGCCTTGCAGTTCCTTTCCACCTGAATACCCCAACGGATAATTTCTCGCCCTTATCGAGTATCCAATCATCCCCAGTTGTTCATGTGTTTCACAATGGTCTTTGAAATACTATTCGATCCTCCAAAATTCCTCAGTAGCTTATTGCTCTGCAATACTTGTCTGCTTGCATTATGGATATTTTCCATATGTCTCGCAATATTCGTTAGTATCCTTAGACACCGTCATTTTGATCCTATTGATTCAACATGTGTGCGAATGCACACAATCATCTATCAACCCTTCTAAATTATTTTCTGGCTCAGACGTCATTTTGAACATGAGCTGGTTCTCGACCAAACTATTTGTCGTCAATTGTGCCTCTGGTCTATCCAACTTATCCATCCTTGATTAGAGCGTCTACTTCTAATCATTTGCTTTGGAAATCATAATTCCTTTGTTATCTAAGCATCGAATTATTCTGATGTTCTATAATATGATGCCCGTGCATTCTTTCTGGAATACCGATACTCACATCAACTCCGTTGTGGATCGCCCGATCCATTGTTGGATTTCATCCGACATCGTCCTTCATATTCAATAACCTTGTGAGGTTTTCCACGGGTATATAATGCCTTTGGTAAATTGTATCCTCTGCTTTGTCAACCATGCTCTACTTTCGAGCTGGTGATAATTACTCCTGTTGTTTGTGGTATATGTTCCTAAGATGCCGCTATGGGTTGAACCTATGCCTTCCCTAACCGTATGCACCCGAGAGTTTTCACGAGTCATACTCTTCTGGTGTTTTGCCAGATAATATTTCAACACTACAACTTCATCGAAAGCGAGAAGTGAATGAAAGGGTATGCATTGGAGAAGTGGGAGTCGACCTTGAACTCTGCGTTCATGCCCATGGACCCGATGTGGAACTTATCATGGAAGCTTCTTGCAAATATTTACTCATTCGAGTAATTCTTTCGGTGTTATTAAATTGGACCCCTTGTAGTTATGGTTTCGACCATATTGTTCTTCTTTGTTCCCATTTCTCGGGCAAGTTTAAACATTTGTCTTTTGCGGATCAATGCCCCAGTCCAACCTCTACTTTGATCTGTCATCGAGTATTACCCCCTGGTATCTCGAGATATCATGGAACTACATAACTTCTTATGAGTCCTCCATCAAGTGCTACATTCTCACTGGTTCCAATTTTTCATGGGCCTGAGTTATTAAACACTCGAGAACACCATTAAGTGAATCGAGTCTGTAATCCGATTCATTTAACCCTAAGTAATTTTCATTACTTATGATTGTAATAATCCTTCAAGTCATTCCTAGCCTAATCGGCTACATCACTATCGTGCTAATTTTAACTATGCTACTAGGCCCTTAATTCCGGAGCGCAAGTTTTGATGATGAGCTAAGCTTATGCCGATTTGCTCGTCCTATCGTTCCACTTTGAACGACAAGCTTGAATTCGAGTTTGTGTCGTACTCGTGGTCCCAAGAACATTTTGCTCCATCATTCCTTTGACTTGATGTCATCGCCGACCGATTACATCTCCATGAAACCTCTTGACAAAATTTATCATGATCATCATCAACATTCTGATGCTCTTCCAAGATATCTATCGAATTCTTGATGAGAAATACCACCCTTGCTCTCGATGAATTGTGTTATCATCGACCACTTTATTGCCTTTCGTGCAACATAAACTTGTTCGTGTTCTATGTTATACCTTGAGTTCCTTACTAACCAGTATTTGTTCTTCTTTACCTTGGACATTAGCATCTCTTATGTCCTCAATGTTGTGAGAATTTCACCACCTCTGGAGAATTCTTGATACAAGTGATACTTATCACCATCACCATTCTTTTCCTGGTCACCGTGTTATTTCTAACCACCGACAAATGGACTGTGATGTGTAATTCCAAAACTTCTAGCAACCCTATTGCTTTGAAGTTAATGGTCGGCCGTTCATTCTTAGACTATCAATTATTGAATCACCATTCCGATGTTGGTTGTGCAACCCAGCCCATATTTCGGGTGCACCTTTCAACCAATGTTTAATTGTGTATGTTTCCCTCGAGCATACATCATTATACCATTTGATCTGACTAATGTTATCTACTTGTTCACTTAATTGTGGAAACCATCTTTTGGAAGTGTCAATGAATTGTCGCTGAGTTCATCAGCTACCTCCTTATCCCTTCATTGGTTTAATGATGAGCTTTTGTTTCGGAACTCGCTTCCATAGTAAATTTCTCGAGAATCTTACAATGTCATATCGTCATTTGTGTTGCACCTTTTCTTCTCTGGCCTCCTAAGTCAGAGGTATCCTGACACCAATCGGATCTGAACCTCGGTCAGATATGATGGCTGGGACATTTCCAAGAGTTATAACATTGGTCTTTTATGACCCGTTAAGGTGATTGCATGTCCAGCACACCTGGCCGGAGGACCTACTGCTATAATTTCTTTTTAGAAAGGTTAACCATTCTTTCATGAGGAAATCATAGGACTTATTCTATGAGTTGTTCATGATGGATGCCTTGTGTGTCCAAAGTCCGAACTTTGCTTAAAGACCATGTCAATGCTATCACGAAGCATGTATGTGGTACTCCTATCATCAATAAGAACACTTGAAGCACAATGCTAAATTTTCTTAATCAAATTATCCAAACATCGTTGTATGGGTAATGTCATGAAATTTCTCTCCCCTTCCCTAATGGGTTTTCTACTTATTATCCTGTCATGGTTATCATGCTCTGCTTGTCCTTGGGAAGGATATACCCCTGAAATATGTGTTTAAACACATTTTCCTTTCCATTGTTTTGTTTAACCTTTCTTGTAATCTGACTTAACTGAGCAGTGATACCCCCCTGCTTAGGTAAGCATCTCATTGTACAACCGTGTCAGTAAGACCCTGTTTCTTTTGTTGATAGCATTCCGGTAACCACCGATGGACGAGAACTTTGCCTATTGGTCCGCCTTGTTCAACGAGCAGGAAAATGGTTCTCTTCGTCCCTCGCCCTTGGTACCGACATTGTTGCCGACATAACCGACATGCTATCCTCTGACATGCCTTTCTTTCATGATCACGCAAGACGTCTCTGTCCTTCCTACTTTTGAACCACATGGTGGGCCCATAACCCACAGTTCCACAGGATCGAAACCTGACTCTCCTGCACCCCCTGTTCCCAAGGTTGTTCCTCGCGTGTGGCCTCGTATGTAAATTCATGAGCCACTTCTAAGAGATCATCAATTCGGGTATCAAACACGATACCTGTTCCTGTTGCTTTGAACCCCTTTCATGCCCTATTTCGGGCATCGAACTATAGCCTGCCCGCTCGAAACTTCCATTTTTCACCTTCTTACTTTGCTCTCGATGATTTCTTAAGTTTCAATTCGAGAGTTACTTCCTCCACCTATCCTGCTGTTATCTACCAGATAAGCAACATTGTAGCGGTCCGTTTTTTCGAAGTTACCCCTTGTCATACGAACGATGGAGTTCCCGAAGAAAGGATGCCCAATTCATCATGATGACCTGAAGCAAAGAAATGAAGACGTCAACGTAATGGATCGACCTCTTTGAGAAGAGCAACGAAGACTGGGAACACTCGCTAGAATTTCGTAACCAAAACTTTCCCCCTTACACCCCTCTTAAATCTCGGGACGAGATTTCTTGTAGTAGAGGAGAATTGTGACACCCGGATAATTAGGCTACAATAATCCCGCGTTAACGATGCCACGTCACCTCAATTACTATTGCTAACCTCGCGTTAGATCGAAACTGATTCGAAATCAAATTCAAAATCAATCAAAAATAAATAAATAAAAGTTTTCAAATTTTAAAACTAAAATGTTCAGAGTGAACCAAATGTTGTATAGGTAATTATGGTGGAGAAGCCACACCTTTATAAAATGTTTAAATACTATAAGGTGAAAAAAACAACATCAAAACAATTAGTTATACTCCTAATATATTTTACCAAATACTAAACTATTTTTATTCTGAGGTAAAACTTCTTAGAACAGTGGATTATTTTGACACACTATTTTGGGGCTATTTTCATATTTTACTAAACCAAAAAAATAAAGTGCAACTAAAATAAAACAGAAAATAAATAAAAAGAAAAGGGCAAAACAAAATCACATACCCCCCGGCCAAATTGGGCCAAACGGCCCAGCCGGCCAGCCACGGCCCAACTGGACCCAACCGGCCACCCCCCACTCCCCTTACCCACCCCGAGCCGAACCCTAGCCGGTTCCATCCCCACTCGCCCCCACTTCCCTCCCCCACGATCCCCTCGCTCTTCCCCCTCCCCCCTCGATCCAGATCGGGCGCCCCTGGCGCCGATCGAACCAACCTCGCCGCCGCTTGGACCCGCGCTCCCCGACACCGGCACCAGTTCCCAGCGCCGCCCCGCTGCCGCTGTGGCTCACGGCCTCGACGCGCCGAGCCTCGTCACCGTCACCTCACCGCCTCGACCCCGACGCCACCGCCGCGCGGAGCTCGCCGTCGTCCGCCCCGTCCTCTCCCTCACCGGACAGCACCGTTCCCGCCTCTCCCCGTGACTACGGCCCTCCCCGAGCACGCGTTTGCACGACTACAGGGCTGGTGAGCCCCTCCGTCGATCCCCCTCCTCCTTCGCATGGATCCATCGTCGTTGACGCCGTACGTCGCCGTGGCCGAGCTCACTAGAGCTCGTGCTCACCCATCCGCCCGCGCCCATGGGCGCGCTCCCGCATGCTCCGGCTGCCCCGCTCGTCTGCCACGCGCGCGATGCCCTCCGCTGGCTCCACCCATCGCCGACTCCTCCGTGCTCGCCGCCGTCCACCTTGCCCCGCTCCTGCAACCCCCCTGCACCATTGACGCCGCCATGTCCGCGGCCAACTCCGGCACTCTGACTACCCCGCTCTCCTCCTCTCGCGCATGGCCTTGCCGTGCTGAACGCCCGTCTCCGCCTTCCGTGGCGCCACCCTCCGTTCCCTTGGCCGGCGTTGTGGGCGCCGGCGGCCTCGCCACGCCCGTGGCTGGCGCCCCCTGCTGTCGATCTGGGCACTCGCCCAGTCGGGCGCCGACGCCTAGCGCCCGCACCAACGACAACCACAGCGCCCGCAAACCCACTAGGCCCCCTGGGCCAATGACAAGGGCACCCACCCCCTGAATGTATTTAGAAAAATAAAAATAAAAATAAAAATAATTAATTAATTAATTAGAGAAATAATTAACTTAATTAATTTTGTTTAATTAAACTAAACAACTAACTAGACTAATTAAACATTAGTTGTCTATTTAACCGGTTAGTTAATTAGTATGACAGTGGGGCCCACCCTTAATTAATTCTGACTAGATTAAATTAAATTTGGATAATTAACATGTGTCCCTGACCAGTGGGACCCACTGGTCAGGTTGACCAGTCAACTCTGTTGACTGCTGATGTCAGCATGACATCATGCTGATGTCATTAAATCATTTTGGAATTAATTAAATAATTAATTAAATCCCAGAAATTAATAAAATCTTTAGAAAATCATATCTTTTAATCCGTAACTCGGATTAAAATATTTTCAACATGAAAGTTGCTCAAAACGACGAGACGAATCCGGGTACACAGCCTGTTCGTCTCCCACACACCCCTAACATATTGAACACGCAATTTTCCCCCCTCCGGTTCATCAGTTCGAAAACGCGAAACACCGGGGATACTTTCCCGGATGTTTCCCCCTTTCGCCGGTATCACCTACTACCGCGTTAGGGCACACCTAGCACCGCGTATTGCCATGTTACGCTTTGTGATGCTTTGATTGCTCTGTTGTTTATTGTGTTCCCCTTTCGTTACTTCTTTCCGGTAGACCCCGAGACGGTCGGCGACCCCCAGTTCGACTACGGTGTTGACGACTCGTCCTTCTTGCCAGAGCAACCAGGCAAGACCCCCCCCTTGATCACCAGATATCGCCTATTCTCCTCTATACTGCTTGCATTAGAGTAGTGTAGCATGTTACTGCTTTCCGTTAATCCTATTCTGATGCATAGCCTGACATTGTTGCTACATCTGTTGATACCTTACCTGCAATCCTAAATACTTAATATACGATGCTAGTTTATCATCATTGGCCCTACATTCTTGTCAGTCTGCCTTGCTATACTATTGGGCCGTGATCACTCGGGAGGTGATCACGGGTATATACTATACTATACATACATACTATACAGATGGTGACTAAAGTCGGGTCAGCTCGGTGAGTACCCGCAAGTGATTCTGATGAGGGGGTTGAAAGGACAGGTGGCTCCATCCCGGTAGAGGTGGGCCTGGGTTCCCGATGGCCCCCGACTGTTACTTTGTGGCGGAGCGACAGGGTATGTTGAGACCACCTAGGAGACAGGTGGGCCTGGCCCTGTTCGGCGTTCGCGGATACTTAACACGCTTAACGAGATCTTGGTATTTGATCTGAGTCTGGCTACTGGCCTATACGCACTAACCAACTATGCGGGAACAGTTATGGGCACTCAACGTCGTGGTATCAGCCGAAGCCTTCTTGACGTCAGTGACGGAGCGGCGCGCGCCGGATTGGACCGCATAACGTGACTTCCTTTGTAATGGAGGTTGCTAGGTCTGCTTCCGGCCGCCCTCGCAACGTGCAGGTGTGCAATGGGCGATGGGCCCAGACCCCTGCGCGCATAGGATTTAGACCGGCGGGCTGACCTCTCTGTTGTGCCTAGGTGGGGCTTCGACGTGTTGATCTTCCGAGGCCGGGCATGACCCAGGAAAGTGTGTGTGGCCAAATGGGATCGAGCGTGTTGGGTTACGTGGTGCACCCCTACAGGGAAGTTAATCTATTCGAATAGCCGTGATCTGCGGTAACAGGACGACTTGGAGTTGTACCTTGACCTTATGACAACTAGAACCGGATACTTAATAAAGCACACCCTTCCAAGTGCCAGATACAACCTGGTGATCGCTCTCTAACAGGGCGACGAGGAGAGAATCGCCGGGTAGGATTATGCTATGCGATGCTACTTGGAGATGCTACTTGGAGGACTTCAATCTACTCTCTTCTACATGCTGCAAGACGGAGGCTGCCAGAAGCGTAGTCTTCGATAGGACTAGCTATCCCCCTCTCATTCTGGCATTCTGCAGTTCAGTCCACTGATATGGCCTCCTTACACATATACCCATGCATATGTAGTGTAGTTCCTTGCTTGCGAGTACTTTGGATGAGTACTCACGGTTGCTTTCTCCCCCCTTTTTCCCCTTTCCTTTCTTTCTGGTTGCCGCAACCAGATGCTGGAGTCCAGGAGCCAGACGCCACCGTCGACGACGACTCCTACTACACCGGAGGTGCCTACTACTACGTGCAGCCCGCTGACGACGACCAGGAGTAGTTTAGGAGGATCCCAGGCAGGAGGCATGCGCCTGTTTCGATCTGTATCCCAGTTCGTGCTAGCCTTCTTAAGGCAAACTTGTTTAACTTATGTCTTTACTCAGATATTGTTGCTCCGCTGACTCGTCTATGATCGAGCACTTGTATTCGAGCCCTCGTGGCCCCTGGCTTGTATTATGATGCTTGTATGACTTATTTATGTTTTAGAGTTGTGTTGTGATATCTTCCCGTGAGTCCCTGATCTTGATCATACACGTTTGCATGCATGATTAGTGTACGATTGAATCGGGGGCGTCACAAGTTGGTATCAGAGCCGACTGCCTGTAGGAATCCCCCTTCCAACTCCTTGGCCGAAGTCGAGTCTAGACTTTACAAAACTTTTACTTACATGGCTGTGCGGCCCATGGGCCCACGTCGCCATTGGGTGGTATTAGGATCTTTTACTCCTTGTCTATACTCTGGGACTCTGATCTTTCTTCTATTCGGGTTAAATGAATTTTGCTAAATCTAACATTAGGATCTCGTTATCACTTTCACCTGGAGAACCCCTTATTACTGATGATCGTCTGCTGCACGTGAAGACCCTGAAGATACTCTCCTCTCTAACCTGAGAATTTGTGTCCGTTGCTTTTGCAATTCCCTACCACCGAAATGTCCCTATGGATGAATACATACATCTGTCATTCTTACTTTTGTTCCCAGTTGATCTGGTCATTGGAAGATACCCTGAAATTCTCTCTATTGATCCGAGAATACTTTGTGCCTACTGCCTTGCAGTTCCTTTCCACCTGAATACCCCTACGGATAATTTCTTGCCCTTATCGAGTATCCAATCATCCCCAGTAGTTCATGTGTTTCACAATGGTCTTTGAAATACTATTCGATCCTCCAAAATTCCTCAGTAGCTTATTGCTCTGCAATACTTGTCTGCTTGCATTATGGATGCTTTCCATATGTCTGGCAATATTCGTTAGTATCCTTAGACACCGTCATTTTGATCCTATTAATTCAACATGTGTGCGAATGCACAGAATCATCTATCAACCCTTCTAAATTATTTTCTGGCTCAGACGTCATTTTGAACATGAGCTGGTTCTCGACCAAACTATTTGTCGTCAATTGTGCCTCTGGTCTATCCAACTTATCCATCCTTGATCAGAGCGTCTGCTTCTGATCATTTGCTTTGGAAATCATAATTCCTTTGTTATCTAAGCATCGAATTATTCCGATGTTCTATAATATGATGCTCGTGCATTCTTTCTGGAATACCGATACTCACATCAACTCCGTTGGGGATCGCCCGATCCATTGTTGGATTTCATCCGACATCGTCCTTCACATTCAATAACCTTGTGAGCTTTTCCACGGGTATATAATGCCTTTGGTAAATTGTATCCTCTGCTTTGTCAACCATGCTCTACTTTCGAGCTGGTGATAATTACTCCTGTTGTTTGTGCTATATGTTCCTAAGATGCCCCTATGGGTTGAACCTATGCCTTCCCTAACCGTATGCACCCGAGAGTTTTCACGAGTCATACTCTTCTGGTGTTTTGCCAGATAATATTTCAACACTACAACTTCATCGAAAGCGAGAAGTCAATGAAAGGGTATGCATTGGAGAAGTGGGAGTCGACCTTGAACTCTGCGTTCATGCCCATGGACCCGATGTGGAACTTATCATGGAAGCTTCTTGCAAATATTTACTCATTCGAGTAATTCTTTCGGTGTTATTAAATTGGACCCCTTGTAGTTATGGTTTCGACCATATTGTTCTTCTTTGTTCCCATTTCTCGGGCAAGTTTAAACATTTGTCTTTTGCGGATCAATGCCCCAGTCCAACCTCTACTTTGATCTGTCATCGAGTATTACCCCCTGGTATCTCGAGATATCATGGAACTACATAACTTCTTATGAGTCCTCCATCAAGTGCTACATTCTCACTGGTTCCAATTTTTCATGGGCCTGAGTTATTAAACACTCGAGAACACCATTAAGTGAATCGAGTCTGTAATCCAATTCATTTAACTCTAAGTAATTTTCATTACTTATGAGTTTAATAATCCTTCAAGTCATTCCTAGCCTAATCGGCTACATCATTGTCGTGCTAATTTTAACTGTGCTACCGGGCCCTTAATTCCGGAGCGCAACTTTTGATGATGAGCTAAGCTTATGCCGATTTGCTCGTCTTATCGTTCCACTTTGAACGACAAGCTTGAATTCGAGTTTGTGTCGTACTCGTGGTCCCAAGAACATTTCGCTCCATCATTTGACTTGATGTCATCGCCGACCGATTACATCTCCATGAAACCTCTTGACAAAATTTATCATGATCATCATCAACATTCTGATGCTCTTCCAAGATATCTATCGAATTCTTGATGAGAAATACCACCCTTGCTCTCGATGAATTGTGTTATCATCGACCACTTTATTGCCTTTTGTGCAACATAAACTTGTTCGTGTTCTGTGTTATACCTTGAGTTCCTTACTGACCAGTATTTGTTCTTCTTTACCTTGGACATTAGCATCTCTTATGTCCTCAATGTTGTGAGAATTTCACCACCTCTAGAGAATTCTTGATACAAGTGATACTTATCACCATCACCATTCTTTTCCTGGTCACCGTGTTATTTCTAACCACCGACAAATGGAATGTGATGTGTAATTCCAAAACTTCTAGCAACCCTATTGCTTTGAAGTTAATGGTCGGCCGTTCATTCTTAGACTATCAATTATTGAATCACCATTCCGATGTTGGCTGTGCAACCCAGCCCATATTTCGGGTGCACCTTTCAACCAATGTTTAATTGTGTATGTTTCCCTCAAGCATACAACATTATACCATTTGATCTGACTAATGTTATATCCTTGTTCACTTAATTGTGGAAACCATCTTTTGGAAGTCTCGATGAATTGTCACTGAGTTCATCAGCTACCTCCTTATCCCTTCATAGGTTTAATGATGAGCTTTTGTTTCGGAACTCGCTTCCGTAGTAAATTTCCCGAGAATCATACAATGTCATCTCGTCATTTGTGTTGCACCTTTTCTTCTCTGGCCTCCTAAGTCAGAGGTATCCTGACACCAATCGGATCTGAACCTCGGTCAGATATGATGGCTGGGACATTTCCAAGAGTTATAACATTGGTCTTTTATGACCCGGTAAGGTGATTGCATGTCCAGCACACCTGGCTGGAGGACCTACTGCTATAATTTCTTTTTAGCAAGGTTAACCATTCTTTCATGAGGAAATCATAGGACTTATTCTATGAGTTGTTCATGATGGATGCCTTATGTGTCCAAAGTCCGAACTTCGCTTGAAGACCATGTCAATGCTATCACGAAGCATGTATGTGGTACTCCTATCATCAATAAGAGCACTTGAAGCACAATGCTAAATTTTCTTAATCAAATTATCCAAACATCGTTGTATGGGTAATGTCATGAAATTTCTCTCCCCTTCCCTAATGGGTTTTCTACTTATTATCCTGTCATGGTTATCATGCTCTGCTTGTCCTTGGGAAGGATATACCCCTGAAATATGTGTTTAAACACATTTTCCTTTCCATTGTTTTGTTTAACCTTTCTTGTAATCTGACTTAACTGAGCAGTGATACCCCCCCTGCTTAGGTAAGCATCTCATTGTACAACCGTGTCAGTAAGACCCTGTCTCTTTTGTTGATAGCATTCCGGTAACCACCGATGGACGAGAACTTTGCCTATTGGTCCGCCTCGTTCAACGAGCAGGAAAATGGTTCTCTTCGTCCCTCGCCCTTGGTACCGACATTGTTGCCGACATAACCGACATGCTATCCTCTGACATGCCTTTCTTGCATGATCACGCAAGACGTCTCCGTCCTTCCTACTTTTGAACCACATGGTGGGCCCATAACCCACAGTTCCACAGGATCGAAACCTGACTCTCCTGGACCCCCTGTTCCCAAGGTTGTTCCTCGCGTGTGGCCTCGTATGTAAATTCATGAGCCACTTCTAAGAGATCATCAATTCGGGTATCAAACACGATACCTGTTCCTGTTGCTTTGAACCCCTTTCATGCCCTATTTCGGGCATCGAACTATAGCCTGCCCGCTCGAAACTTCCATTTTGCACCTTCTTACTTTGCTCTCAATGATTTCTTAAGTTTCAATTCGAGAGTTACTTCTGCCACCTATCCTGCTGTTATCTACGAGATAAGCAACATTGTAGCGGTTCGTTTTTCCGAAGTTACCCCTTGTCGTACGAACGATGGAGTTCCCGAAGAAAGGATGCCCTATTCATCATGATGACCTGAAGCAAAGAAATGAAGACGTTAACGTAATGGATCGACCTCTTTGAGAAGAGCAACCAAGACTGGGAACACTCGCTTGAATTTCGTAACCAAAACTTTCCCCCTTACACTCCTCTTAAATCTCGGGACGAGATTTCTTGTAGTAGAGGAGAATTGTGACACCCGGATAATTAGGCTACAGTAATCCCGCGTTAACGATGCCACGTCACCTCGGTTACTATTGCTAACCTCGCGTTAGATCGAAACTGATTCGAAATCAAATTCAAAATCAATCAAAAATAAATAAATAAAAGTTTTCAAATTTTAAAACTAAAATGTTCAGAGTGAACCAAATGTTGTATAGGTAATTATGGTGGAGAAGCCACACCTTTATAAAATATTTAAATACTATAAGGTGAAAAAAACAACATCAAAACAATTAGTTATACTCCTAATATATTTTACCAAATACTAAACTATTTTTATTCTGAGGTAAAACTTCTTAGAACAGTGGATTATTTTGACACACTATTTTTGGGGCTATTTTCATATTTTACTAAACCAAAAAAATAAAGTGCAACTAAAATAAAACAGAAAATAAATAAAAAGAAAAGGGCAAAACAAAATCACATACCCCCCGGCCAAATTGGGCCAAACGGCCCAGCCGGCCAGCCCAACTCGACCCAACCGGCCAGCCCAACCGGACCAAACCGGCCACCCCCCCACTCCCCTTACCCACCTCGAGCCGAACCCTAGCCGGTTCCATCCCCACTCGCCCCCACTTCCCTCCCCCACGATCCCCTCGCTCTTCCCCCTCCACCCTCGATCCAGATCGGGCGCCCCTGGCACCGATCGAACCAACCTCGCCGCCGCTTGGACCCCGCGCTCCCCGACATCGGCACCAGTTCCCAGCGCCGCCCCGCTGCCGCTGTGGCTCACGGCCTCGACGCGCCGAGCCTCGTCACTGTCACCTCAGCGCCTCGACCCCGACACCACCGCCGCGCGGAGCTCGCCGTCGTCCGCCCCGTCCTCTCCCTCACCGGACAGCGCCGTCCCCGCCTCTCCCCGCGACTACGTCCCTCCCCGAGCACGCGTTTGCACCACTACAGGGCTGGTGAGCCCCTCCGTCGATCCCCCTCCTCCTTCGCATGGATCCGTCGCTGTTGACACCGTACGTCGCCGTGGCCGAGCTCACTAGAGCTCGTGCTCACCCATCCGCCCGCGCCCATAGGCGCGCTCCCGCATGCTCCGGCTGCCCCGCTCATCTGCCACGCGTGCGATGCCCTCCGCTGGCTCCCCCCGTCGCCGACTCCTCCATGCTCGCCGCCGTTCACCTTGCCCCGCTCCTGCAACCCCCCTGCACTGTTGACGCCGCCATGTCCGCGGCCAACTCCGGCGCTCTGACTGCCCCGCTCTCCTCCTCTCGCGCGCGGCCTTGCCGCGCTGAACGCCCGTCTCCGCCTTCCGTGGCGCCGCCCTCCGTTCCCTTGGCCGGCGTCATGGGCGCCGGCGGCCACGCCGGCGGCCTCGCCACGCCCGTGGCTGCCCCCCCTGCCTGTCGATCTGGGCACTCGCCCAGTCGGGCGCCGACGCCCAGCGCCCGCACCCACGACAACCGCAGCGCCCGCAAACCCACTAGGCCCCCTGGGCCAATGACAAGGGCCCCCCACCCCCTGAATGTATTTAGAAAAATAAAAATAAAAATAAAAATAAAAATAAAAATAAATAATTAATTAATTAGGTAAATAATTAACTTAATTAATTTTGTTTAATTAAACTAAACAACTAACTAGACTAATTAAACATTAGTTGTTTATTTAACCAGTTAGTTAATTAGTATGACAGTGGGGCCCACCCTTAATTAATTCTGACTAGATTAAATGAAATTTGGATAATTAACATGTGTCCCTGACCAGTGGGACCCACTGGTCAGGTTGACCAGTCAACTCTGTTGACTGCTGATGTCAGCATGACATCATGCTGATGTCATTAAATCATTTTCGAATTAATTAAATAATTAATTAAATCCCAGAAATTAATAAAATCTTTAGAAAATCATATATTTTAATCCGTAACTCGGATTAAAATATTTTCAACATGAAAGTTGCTCAGAACGACGAGACGAATCCGTATACGCAGCCTGTTCGTCCGCCACACACCCCTAACATATCGAACACGCAATTTTCCCCCCTCCGGTTCATTAGTTCGAAAACGCGAAACACCGGGGATACTTTCCCGGATGTTTCCCCCTTTCGCCGGTATCACCTACTACCGCGTTAGGGCACACCTAGCACTGCGTATTGCCATGTTACGCTTTGTGATGCTTTGATTGCTCTGTTATTTATTGTGTTCCCCTTTCGTTACTTCTTTCCGGTAGACCCTGAGACGGTCGGCGACCCCCAGTTCGACTACGGTGTTGACGACTCGTCCTTCTTGCCAGAGCAACCAGGCCAGCCCCCCCCTTGATCACCAGATATCGCCTATTCTCCTCTATACTGCTTGCATTAGAGTAGTGTAGATTGTTACTGCTTAGCGTTAATCCTATTCTGATGCATAGCCTGACATTATTGCTACATCTGTTGATACCTTACCTGCAATCCTAAATACTTAATATAGGATGCTAGTTTATCATCATTGGCCCTACATTCTTGTCAGTCTGCCTTGCTATGCTATTGGGCCGTGATCACTCGGGAGGTGATCACGGGTATATACTATACATACATACATACTATACAGATGGTGACTAAAGTCGGGTCAGCTCGATGAGTACTCGCAAGTGATTCTGATGAGGGGGCTGAAAGGACAGGTGGCTCCATCCCGGTAGAGGTGGGCCTGGGTTCCCGATGGCCCTCGACTGTTACTTTGTGGCGGAGCGACAGGGTAGGTTGAGACCACCTAGGAGACAGGTGGGCCTGGCCCTGTTCGGCGTTCGCGGATACTTAACACGCTTAACGAGATCTTGGTATTTCATCTGAGTCTGGCTACTGGCCTATACGCACTAACCAACTACGCGGGAACAGTTATGGGCACTCAACGTCGTGGTATCATCCGAAGCCTTCTTGACGTCAGCGACGGAGCGGCGCGCGCCGGATTGGACCGCGTAACGTGACTTCCTTTGTAATGGAGGTTGCTAGGTCTGCTTCCGGCCGCCCTCGCAACATGCAGGTGTGCAATGGGCGATGGGCCCAAACCCCTGCACGCATAGGATTTAGACCGGCGGGCTGACCTCTCTGTTGTGCCTAGGTGGGGCTGCAACGTGTTGATCTTCCGAGGTCGGGCATGACCCAGGAAAGTGTGTGCGGCAAAATGGGATCGAGCGTGTTGGGTTATGTGGTGCACCCCTGCAGGGAAGTTAATCTATTCGAATAGCCGTGATCTTCAGTAATAGGACGACTTGGAGTTGTTCCTTGACCTTATGACAACTAGAACTGGATACTTAATAAAACACACCCTTCCAAGTGCCAGATACAACCCGGTGATCGCTCTCTAACAGGGCGACGAGGAGAGGATCGCCGGGTAGGATTATGCTACGCGATGCTACTTGGAGATGCTACTTGGAGGACTTCAATCTACTCTCTTCTACATGCTGCAAGACGGAGGCTGCCAGAAGCGTAGTCTTCGATAGGACTAGCTATCCCCCTCTCATTCTGGCATTATGCAGTTCAGTACACTGATATGGCCTCCTTACACATATACCCATGCATATGTAGTGTAGTTCCTTGCTTGCGAGTACTTTGGATGAGTACTCACGGTTGCTTTCTCCCCCCTTTTTCCCCTTTCCTTTCTTTCTGGTTGCCGCAACCAGATGCTGAAGTCCAGGAGCCAGACGCCACCGACGACGACGACTCCTACTACATCGGAGGTGCCTACTACTACGTGCAGCCCGCTGACGACGACCAGGAGTAGTTTAGGAGGATCCCAGGAGGAGGCCTGCGCCTCTTTCGATCTGTATCCCAGTTTGTGCTAGCCTTCTTAAGGCAAACTTGTTTAACTTATGTCTGTACTCAGATATTGTTGCTTCCGCTGACTCGTCTATGATCGAGCACTTGTATTCGAGCCCTCGAGGCCCCTGGCTTGTATTATGATGCTTGTATGACTTATTTATGTTTTAGAGTTGTGTGGTGATATCTTCCCGTGAGTCCCTGATCTTGATCGTACACGTTTGCGTGCATGATTAGTGTACGATTGAATCGGGGGCGTCACAGGAACCAAACTTGGTTTTACTGTCAGAACACTTCCCCTACTGAAGAGAATCCCCTGCCGGGTTACCGCCCTCACCGGCTTAGCAACGGCCACCCATTACCTCATCGATTAACTGCCAAAGAGCGGCAAACTTATGCTCCTCAACTCGCTAAGCTCCGGGCTCTCTTGGCCAACGGTTTGACTGGTGTTGATCTCGTGCGCTGCTGGGTTAAATGGCACATCCTGCCATTAAGTCGCCGCTCCAGGTTAATGCAT
Source organism: Triticum aestivum (assembly GCF_018294505.1). Lineage (NCBI taxonomy): Eukaryota > Viridiplantae > Streptophyta > Magnoliopsida > Poales > Poaceae > Triticum > Triticum aestivum. The sequence continues at coordinate 415,838,442 of NC_057807.1, forward strand.
GAGTATACCGGCAACGCCAACGATCCCCAACGGTTTAATGAAATAGAGGTGACTGATGACGAAGTCACCGAGTCAGTGAAGAAGATGTTAGACGAACCAATCGCCGCATGCAGCCAAACCGGGCTGGCCCCCTTTTACACCGCCAACAAACCACCATCGGTAAACATTTTAAGTTTGTACTTTCTTGATCCGCCTCCGCTTTAACATTGTTCTAACAAATTCTTTGTTTAATTTTTTCAGCCTAATAGCTCCTATTGGAAAAAGACGACTTCAGATAAACCAGCCAGAGCTCCTCATGCCAAGAGCAAAGCTACCAAGAAAGCAGCCAAGAAGAAAACTGGTGAAGCTGCTGATCCGCCCGAAGATGTTGAGGATTCAGATCAAGAGGTAGAACTTGACTCCCTTGGCTCCTTTTTGATACATCTTCTTAACAATGACTATCATCATGATGATGCGGAGGTCAGCCGTGCGTACCATGTTGAGGTAATCTCTCTTTCCTCCGATTCAAATCTCGTGCCGGTTCAAAGATTTCGCCGTGCAGTTCGAAAAGTGAAACGCTCTCACCCTCTTGCTTATTTGGATACAAAATTTTCTTTAAAGACACAACAACCTAAAGGGCATCGCACAACCCGTGATAGCAGCTAGCAAGTCACCTCTTCTGGTTTACTGGATACTCCAACCCGGAGGCGTCGTCCAGAGGTTATTTGTTCTCCCGAAAAATGTTATCCTTTGAAGGGTTTCTTCCGATACCCACTTAATCCATCTGATCCGAATTACCAGGGGTCTTCTAACTCGTCTGGCGGTTCATCAACCACTCAGCTGCCTCCCCTCAAGACCATCGCTGGATAAGTGTATTGCTTTTCAGTTTGTTTCTTCATGCATCGGTTTATCATACTAATCTTCATTTTGATGTCGCAGTGCCAAGGCCCGATTGAGCAAGAAAACCAAGACCAGCGGCCCCACTGACGATGTTGAACCGAAGAAGACCCCAGACAATGCTGGTGAACATCCTGACATTGTCATGGATGACTCTGCCCCGCAAGACCCAGCTCATGATGCCAATCCGCCGAAGGCTGACCCGGACACACATGTTGAAACATCAAGTCCAAATGCCACGCCTCCAAGTCCAGTTGCTGATCCACTTGGTTCGGCTGCCAATCTGCCAAGCCCTGCTGCTAATCCGCCAAGCCCTACTGCCAAACCGCCAAGCCCAGCCAAAGACAAGGTCAATCCACCGAGCCCAGCCAAAGATGATGATGATGTTGTTGTCACTGGTACTACTTATACCGCCCCAGGCAATCTAGTTGCTTTATCAAAGCACACTGCCAAGGACGAATTGGCTGCTATGGGCAAAGGGAAGGGGAAGACCGATTTGTCAGACTATGTTAACCTTTCTGCTCAGGATCTTCATTCCGGATTCCTGAACCGGCTTTACACCAGCCGAGATTATGAAGTTGGCTTGGTGAATCTGATGAAGGAACGCTATGAGGTAATCTTCCAAATACCATCTTATTTCTGTTCATTCATTGTATTGTAGCCCCCAAGGGCCGGCTTATCTCTTAAAGGTAAACCGGGTCTTTAAAGATAAAGAACACCGATGTCGTAGCCCCCCAGGGCCGGTTTGTCTTACAAAGACAAACCGGGACTTTTATAATCCATACTGTTCTTTGTTGACTTTCCTTGTGTATCCTCTTGATCAAACACACATTAGCACCCAAGTGCCAAGATTAAAACTTGTATTGATCCTTGGTACTTCAAACAATCAATAGTAAAGAAGCAATCCGCATTAGCCCCCAAGTGCCAAGTGTATAACTTGTTATATGCTTGGGACTTTTTGATAAATTAATTACATGCTCCTCATCTGATTGTGACAGGCTGATATAAATCGCCAAGGCTCTCAAATTGCTGATCTTCAAGAAAACATCAAATCTCAACAAGCAGAAACTTCCAAGGCCAAGGATGAGCTCAAAACTGCTTTAGCAGCCATGGAGCAACTCAAAGAAGGGTTCAAGATAGAGCGTGTCAACTGGGAAACTGAGAAGAATACATTGCTGAAGCGGGCGGAGGATGCCGAGTCAGCTCTTAAACCGGTGGCGAAAGAGCTAACTGGGTTGAAGCACCAAGTGAATGCCATGACTTCTGCAGTGTTTGGTAAGTAGTCTTGCCAAGGCTTCTTGAATGGCCATCTTTGTAAGTTGCCGGTTTGACATGAAATTCTTAAACCGTTGTAGGTGGCCGCATTGCTCATCTAGGCACTGATATGCGGATGAAGCTGAAGGCAGCCTATACTCTGATTGAACAACTATATGTCGGTGCCCAACGGGTTATCTATGCATCTTCATAGAATAATCCGGCCCCAACATTGATCAAGGATACTCTAGCAAGGTTATCCATGACACCAACACAGATAGAAGAGATGAAGCGATCTGCTACCAGGGCCGACGCTTCGTTGGCACTTACCCGAGCCAAAGCATGGATAGCTGACCTTGATCCGGCGGATATTGCCAAGGGCTTTCCTAGTGAACAAGAGAATGGGGCAGAGTTTGATAACGAAGCCCTCAAAGTTGTGACAAGGGAAATGCGTCATCTGGCGAGTCAATTGGCAGAAGAAGCAAACTTGACGGTTCACCGGTCTTTCTATGATGCAAACAACAAACGGGTTGACACTGTCATACCGGAAGTGCAAAATCTTATTCCACCAATCCGTAAGCACACTTACGCCCCTGACGTTGATCCGACCAAACTTATAAGTGAAGAGGCTGTCTTTCATGCTTTAACTCGGATTGACTGGACCACCACTAACTTCCAGCCACTGGATGAGGAGGAGGAGGCTGAAACGACGCCAGATGATCCATCAACATCACGTCAACATGGTGATGAGTCCTGATCCGGCAATATGACTGACGCTTCATAAACTTTGCTCTATGAAAGAAACAAATCCGTATTTTGGGCCGTAAAGCGCCTTGTAATAGGCTAGTTAAAATACTGTGATCTGCTGCCATTGTGTACTAGGCTATACTTTGCTTGATCCGCCATGCCAATTTCAGTGCTGGCTTATATATCTTCATAATTTGATGAAATCCCTATGTCTGCATAAAACATCTGTCCGGGCGGTTTACCGCTAGAAGGGTCATAACGCCCAAGATAAAGCCTGGTTTATGATGAAAGGATGAATAAGTCATGCCGGGTTATAATGAACACCAGATGATCATACTGGCGACATATAGTCAAAGCCAGGCCGGGTTAACAAACACCGGTTTGACATGATGACTGAAAAGCCACACCGGGTCAAAGGACACCGGTTCAAAATAAATTCATCAACAAAGGCGAAAACTTGGCAAAAAAAGCAAACAAGAAACCATGTAGTCAAGGCTTTTTAAGGGCTGCTAGGCCCAAACTCGAGGCTTTTCATGGGCTGCCAGGCCACTGAGTTAAACCATTTTGCAAAGGCTTTTAAGATGGGCCTCCAACTAACCAATCGTCGTTTTAACTTTGACAAGTTCAGGGTCTGTATAAGATTGACTTGTCAAACGTTCGGCGGGTCGTGCCAGGATTACCTGGATAGGAGTGGCTTACTTGATGAAGGCAGGTTAATCGGGGTTTTAGGTGAATACACCAGGCTTCCAAGCCGTGGGTCGATACCCAATTACATGGGTCCTTTCAAACTCTTTATGGCTTTTACACAAAAGAGCCCCCAAGTAACTTTGTGAGCTGTGCTCAATGGGTGCCTATGTTTGAGCTGTGCATAACATCCAGACTCTCTTTGGACCCTTGGGTGTGAAGCTCCCAAGCTGTGTTGTGGCATGATAGCCGGTTTAACAGGTAGTACTTCGCTTTATCAGCGGAAGCCCCCATGTAAACAAAGAGATATTGGAAGAACGGCAGAGGTCCTGCTTGTAGCAAGGATGCCGGTTTATTATATTGATCATAATATATACATTGTCATAATATGTACATAAGAAAAGCCTATGGCTCAAGTGTAGTAAGGCCGAAGGAGAGCTATGTTCCATGGCCGCCGGGTCTCCTCCTCAGAACTGCGTGAGTCTTCTCGAACGTCAATGAGGTAGTATGATCCGTTGTGCAGATTTTTGCTGACCACAAAGGGTCCTTCCCAAGGTGGGGATAACTTGTGCATATCGGACTGGTCCTAGATGAGCCGGAGCACTAAGTCACCTTCTTGAAAGGTTCTTGTCTTAACCTGGCGGATGTGATAATGCTGCAGGTCTTGTTGATAAACTGCCGATCGAGCCAAAGCCATGTCCTGTTTCTCATCTAACAGGTCCAGCGCCTCTTGGCGTGCTTGCTCATTATCCACTTCAACATAATTGGCAACCCAGGGTGAATCATGACGAATAACTCTTAGGAGGACGGCCTCAGCTCCATAAACCATGAAGAAAGGTGTATAACCCATAGATCGGTTTGGGGTGGTGTTTATACTCCATAACACAGATGGCAATTCTTCCACCCAACAAACCGGCATCCGCTTTAAAGGAATCATGAGCCGGGGCTTGATACCCTTTAGGATTTCTTGATTCGCCCTCTCAGCTTGATCATTGGACTGGGGATGAGCCACGGACGCTACATCAAGCCGGATGTGCTCTCGTTGGCAGAACTCCTCCATCTCACCTTTAGAAAGGTTTGTGCCATTATCCGAGATGATGTTGTGTGGAAAACCAAAACGAAAAATGATCTTTTTGAGAAATTGAACCGTCGTGGCTGCATCACACTTGCTGACGGGCTCCGCTTCAACCCACTTAGTGAACTTATCAACCGCCACCAACAAGTGGGTCTTCTTATCCTGAGAGCGCATAAAAGGTCCCACCATATCAAGCCCCCAAGTGGCAAACGGCCAAGTGATAGGAATCATGCGTAGCTCCTGAGCCGGAACATGAGCTCGACGTGAAAATTTCTGACAAGCGTCACACCGCTTTACCAGATGCTCCGCATCAGCATGAGCTGTCAACCAATAAAACCCATGCCAGAAAGCTTTAGCCACCAGGGACTTTGAACCGGCATGGTGACCACAATCCCCTTCATGGATTTCTCGTAGAATCTCTTGTCCTTCTTCAGGGGAAATACAACGTTGGTAAACGCCTGAAACACTGCAACGGTGTAACTCGCCAATGTGAATCACCATGGACTTGGACCGCCGGATTATTTGTCTAGCGAAAACCTCATCATCTGGTAACTCGCCCCGGTTTAAATACACCAAATATGGAACCGTTCAATCCGGAGTGGTGCGTAAAGCGGCTACCAATTGGGCCTCCAAATCAGGAACAGCTAAATCCTCCTCTGTAGGCAACTTAACAGACGGTTATGCAAGATATCTAAAAATGTATTGGGTGATACCGGTTTACGCTGAGATCCCAGCCGGCTTAAAGCATCTGTTGCCTCGTTTTTGCGCTGGTCAATGTGCTCAACCTGATAACCCTTAAAGTGACCTGCCACAATATCCACCTCGCGTCTGTAAGCCGCCATTAGTGGATCCTCAGAATCCCAAGTACCAGAAACTTGCTGACCCACCAGATCAGAATCTCCAAAACATCCAACCCGGCTTAAATTCATTTCCTTATCCACCCGGAGACCGTGGAGTAAGTCCTCGTACTTAGCTGCATTATTAGTACAAGGAAACATTAAGCGGAGAACATAACAAATTTTATCACCTCGAGGGGAAGTAAGAACAACTCTAGCCCCCGAGCCCTCCAATTGCCTGGATCCATCAAAGTGAATGGTCCAGTATGTACTATCCGGTTTGTCCTCTGGTGCCTGTAACTCGGTCCAATCATTGATGAAATCAACAAGTTCCTGTGACTTAATTGATGTCTGAGGCATATACTTCAATCCGTGCGGGCCAAGCTCAATCGCCCACTTTGCAACCCGGCCCGTTGCCTCCCTGTTCTGAATTATATCACCCAAAGGAGCTGAACTGACCACTATAATGGGATGACCTTGAAAGTATTGTTTGATCTTCCGACTTGCCATAAAAACCCCATAAACTAGCTTCTGCCAATGCGGATACCGTTGCTTTGACTCGATAAGTACTTCGCAGATATAGTAAACCGGCCGTTGAACCAGATATTCCTTAGCAGCCTCTTTGCGCTCCACCACAATTGCCACGCTGACAGCACGGGCATTAGCAGCCATGTACAATAATAAGGGCTCTTTGTCAATCGGAGCAGCAAGAACTGGCGGTTCAACCAACTACCGCTTTAAGTGCTCAAACGCCGCATCAGCTGCGTTACTCCAGACAAAATCGTCTGTCTTCTTCAACATCTGATACAAAGGAATCGCCTTCTCTCGCAGATTGCTGATAAACCGGCTAAGGGCGGCAATTCGACCTGCCAAATGCTGAACATCATTGATACACTTCGGTTTAGCCAAAGATGTAATCGCTTTGATTTTTTCCGGATTAGCTTCAATGCCTCTGTTGGACACCAGAAAGCCTAAGAGCTTTCCTGCCGGAACACCAAAAACACACTTGTCCAGATTAAGCATCATTTTGTAAACCCGAAGATTGTCAAACATTTCCTTGAGGTCATCTATCAAGGTTTCCTTCTTCCTGGATTTTACCACAATGTCATCCACATAGGCATGAACATTACGCCCAATCTGCGTGTGAAGACAATTTTGCACATAACGCTGATAAGTTGCCTGGGCACTCTTGAGCCCAAAGGGCATAGAAACATAGCAGAAGGCTCCAAAGGGAGTGATGAATGCTATCTTCTCCTAGTCCTTAACTGCCATCTTAATCTGATGGTAACCTGAATAAGCATCCAAGAAACTCAGGCGTTCACAACCCGCCGTCGCATCAATAATCTGATCAATACACGTGAGAGCAAAAGGATCTGCCGAACAAGCCTTGTTCAAATCTGTGTAGTCCACACACATACGCCAAGTGCCGTTTTTCTTAAGAACAAGCACCGGATTAGCCAACCACTCGGGGTGAAATACTTCAATGATAAAGCCAGCAGCCAACAGCCGGGCTACCTCTTCACCAATGGCCTTGCGTCTTTCCTCGTTAAACCGCTGAAGAAATTGCTTGATCGGTTTAAACTTGGGATCAATATTGAGAGTGTGCTCAGTGAGTTCCCTCGGTACACCAGGCATGTCAGAAGGCTTGCATGCAAAATGTCCCGGTTCTCACAGATGATCTCGATGAGCGCACTTTCCTATTTCGGATCCAGATTGGTGCTAATGCTAAACTATTTGGATGAATCGCCTGGAAGAAAGTCAACAAGTTTAGTCTCATCAGCCGGTTTGAACTTCAGGGTCGGGTCATGCTCAGTGGTGGGCTTCTTCAAAGGAGTCATGTCTGCCGGATCAACATTGTCCTTATAAAACTTCAGCTCCTCTGGAGCACAAACCGACTCATCGTAAGCCGCATCACCTTCCTCACAATCCAAAGCGATCTTTTGACTTCCATGTACTATTATGGTCCCCTTGTGACCCTACATTTTGAGCTGTAAATAGATATAGCAAGGCCTCGCCATGAATTTCGTGTAAGCCGGCCGTCCAAACAGGGCGTGATATGGGCTCTGGATTTTCACCACTTCAAAGGTCAATTTTTCCGACCTGGAATCATGCTCATCTCCAAACACAACCTCCAAAGAGATCTTGCCAACAGGATATGCCGATTTACCTGGTACCACACCATGAAAAACAGTGTTGGACTGTTTAAGACTCTTATCTGTCAACCCCATGCGACGAAAAGTCTCATAGTACAGGATGTTGATACTACTCCCTCCATCCATCAGAACTTTGGTAAACTTATAACCTCCCACCTGTGGTGCTACCACCAAAGCCAGTTGACCCGGATTGTCAACCCGAGGCGGATGATCCTCTCTGCTCCACACAATGGGCTGCTCTGACCACCGTAAATAACGTGGTACTGCCGGTTCAACAACATTAACTACCCTTTTGTGAAGCTTCTGATCGCGCTTACACAAGCTAGTAGTGAACACATGATACTGCCCACCATTCAACTGCTTGGGGTGACTTTGATAACCTGACTGCTGTTGATTTCCTTGATTATTCTGTTGGCTATTACCACCTTGGTTATTCTGGTTGCCCTGATTATTCTGAAATCCTGAGCTTGAACCGCCGCCACCATGAATAGCTGGACCTGAACCGCCCGACGGACCCTGATCACACCGGAAGACATCAGAATTCTTGAACTCCTTCATGATATAACAATCTTTCCAAAGATGTGTGGAAGGGGCCTCCTTGGTCCCATGCTTTGGGCGGGGCTGGTTTAACAAACGCTCCAGATTTATCCCTCCACCGCGCTGGGGCGGTTTACCTTTATGACGCTGCGTATTGGTGTTAGCCACAAGATCTGAACCATCTGCCTTGCGCTTAACATTATTCCCATGGCCTCCTTGGTTGTGATGCTGTCCCTTTGCACCGTCGTTCTTCTTTCCCTTCTCCGGTTTCTCCTCATCAGAATCGGGATCCTTGGTATTATCAGAATTGGCATACTTGACCAAGGCTACCATAAGGGTTCCCATGTCATTGCAGTGGCGCTTGAGCTGTCCCAACTTCATCTTCAGTGACTCAAACCGGCCATTACGCTCCAGCGTTATGATTGCTTGACCGGCGTTAATCCGGTCGGATGAATGCAAAACTTTTGAAACCCAGCGCACCCAATGAGTTGTTGACTCGTTCTCCCCTTGGACACAAGCATCCAGATCCACAATGGACATAGGCTGTTTGCACGTGTCTTTGAAATTGGCTATAAACCGGGCCTTCAGCTGATCCCACGACTCGACGGGGTTAGCTGGTAAAGTTTTCAACCAAGTACGGGTTGTCCCTTCCAACATCATTGTGAAGTACTTTTGCACAGGCCGCTTCATCCGCATCCAGCATCTCCATTGCCATCTCATAACTCTCGACCCACGCCTCAGGTGGCTGATCCGCAGTGTAATTAGGTACCTTACGTGGACCCTTGAAATCCTTGGGCAGGCGCACATTACGGAGAGCCGGAATGAGACACGACACTCCCCAAGAACTAAAGGCAAGCCTGGTGCCTCGCTCTACTGACACCGCCGGCTGAACCGGGGCGGGTTGATGACGACCCAAATCGGCCTCCCTTCGTGCTCTGCCATTATCCACCACGTCTTGAGCATTACGACGCCGCGCACTGCTGGACACTTCCGGTTCATCCATGTGCCTGCTATAGCTTGGGCTCGGACGAGGGGTTGAATGAATTCTATCCCAGCTATAGGAATAAGCCTGCTGCTGCACCACAACGGTTTGAAGAAGGTCCCTAGCCCGCCGCGTTTCAATTGCTGCTAGTGAATCGCCCTCCATCGAAATGGCTGCCAGGCGCGATGCTACGGCTATCATGTTATCCAGAGGGCTCGAGAAGTGACCCGGCGATGTGGACACGTATTGCGGCGGGTTATCCGTTCGTCGGGGTGGTTCCGTCATCCATGGTTGATCCGGCGCTGACGTAGGCGTATAGGTCCGGTTTGCAGCTACCGGATTGCTCGGCCCAGCGCCTGGTGTTTTAAAGAGGTTCAGTCCTTCGTAGACCGACGGCAGACGAGATCGGTACTTCCTTCACATTACATCATCTGATGCGTTCTGATCCAGCATGAGCCGGTAATTCTGCGCGTGTATCTGCTGTGACTGGGCATCCAAAGCGGCCCGTTCTTCAGCCATCATAGCATCCTCAACTACCAGGTCCTCCTTAGCCTGGGTTATCTGGTCCTTCAGTTTGTAATGTCCGCATTGTGCTGATCCTGGGTCTCTGGGGTCACTGCCGTGGTTAACAAGGTCGCCCAGGCATCCATCAAACCGGAGAGGACTTGAGCCGGTCGGCGGGCCGGGGCTCCTGCCGCGGCCGTTGATCCGGTATTCATTGCCGCTGTAGATGAAGACTACAAAGTGGGCTGTGTTCCGGCCATGTAAACAGCAACCCGACTTGGCGGTTCAAGGAGGTCTAGAATACTGTTGCCATCGGAATATCCTCCAAGCACACCATCATGAATCTGGTACAGGGACTCGGTTTCGCCAGTGGATGACTCACCGTCAGAATAAACAGCCGTCTTTCCTTCAGACCCCGGTTCAGATCTGATCCCATGGACACATCCTACGAACGCACGCTTCATGGCGGGCTTAACCCGGGCTGGACTTGCACGCTGAGCCGTCTCGATGAGGTCGGTGCAGATGTCCGGCTCAGGGCCCGGCTCGCCGATCTTGCTGATGAAGACATGAATTCCGCCAAAGGGGACCCAGTATCCGTACTCGATTGAGCCGTCCTTGGGGCCCCATCCTTCGTTGTCGATGTAGAGCTTGCCGCGATGACTCTTGGTCATCCGGCCAACCACGTACCCCATGAGTCCTTCAGAGCTGCCCTTCAAGAACTCGAAACCATCGTGCGATAGCCCCACGATGGGCACCAACTGTCGTGGAATTAACACGTCAGATGTCCTCATGAAAGGACTTAGTCATGGAGCCATCGCAACGGGTTAGCTTGAAGGGGTTAAACCGGACAAGGGACACGGGAGTTTTATACTAGTTCGGCCCCTTCGATGAAGGTAAAAGCCTACATCTAGTTGTGATAGGATTGATTGGGTTTCGATGACCAGGGAGCAAATACGCTTTGCCTGAGTCTCGAGTTGTTGTTTCTTGTCCCTGAACCGCCGCTGAGTCGTCCCTTTATATACATAGCTTGACACCCGGCCAGTCTACAGAGTCCTGAGACCAACTCATACAAGTGTCCGGCTCGGTCTCACCTTTCCTAACATACACTACAAGTTACATAACCATGGCGGTTTACCACTATGGGCCTTAATACGCCCTTGGGCTCCGGGCCTCTAAGCTTCAGTAGTAAAACACCATCTTCTTGATCTTCGTGGGCTTCAATATAATTGAGGGTGAAACGGGCCCTCCTGGCCGGTTTCCACTCAGTATTTATATCCCCAACAGATCGATTCTGAACTAACGCGAGATTATCAACAATAATCGAGGTGACGTGGTATCATTACTAGAGGGTTACTGTAGCTTGATTACCCGGGCATCACAAACTACCTCTATAACCTAGTAAAAATAATTTTACACTAAAATTGAACTAGCTCTATTACCTAGTACAAATCATTTTACACTAGAGTAGAACTAGCTCTATAACCTAGTACAAATAATTTTACACTAGAGTTGAACTAGCTCTATAACCTAGTAAAAATAATTTTACACTAGCGTTGAACTAGGTTTATAACCTAGTACAAATCATTTTACACTATAGTTGAACTAGCTCTATTATCTAGTACAAGTAATTTTACACTATAGTTGAACAACTTAGTTTTGACTTTTGAAAACTTTATTTGTTTTGACTTAAATTCAAATTAGAATTTGGATCGGTTCTGAATTAACGCGAGATTATCAACAATAATCGAGGTGACGTGGCATCACTACCAGAGGGTTACTGTAGCTTGATTACCCGGGCGTCACAAACTACCTCTATAACCTAGTATAAATAATTTTACACTAAAATTTAACTAGCTCTATAACCTAGTACAAATCATTTGACACTAGAGTAGAACTAGCTCTATAACCTAGTGAAAATAATTTTACACTAAAATTGAACCAACTCAATAACCTAGTACAAATAATTTTACACTAAAATTGAACCAACTCAATAACCTAGTACAAATAATTTTACACTAAAATTGAACTAGCTCTATAACCTAGTACAAATCATTTTACACTAGACTAGAACTAGCTCTATAACCTAGTACAAATACTTTTACACTTGAGTTGAACTAGCTCTATAACCTAGTAAAAATAATTTTACACTAGCGTTGAACTAGGTTTATAACCTAGTACAAATCATTTTACACTATAGTTGAACTAGCTCTATTATTTAGTACAAATAATTTTATACTATAGTTGAACAACTTAGTTTTGACTTTTGAAAACTTTATTTGTTTTGACTTTAATTCAAATTTGAATTTGGATCGATTATGAACTAACGCGAGATTATCAACAATAATCAAGGTGACATGGCATCATTATGAGAGGGTTACTGTAGCTTGATTACCCGGGCGTCACAAACTACCTCTATAACCTAGTACAAATAATTTGACACTAAAATTGAACTAGCTCTATAACCTAGTACAAATCATTTTACACCAGAGTAGAACTAGCTCTATAACCTAGTACAAATCATCTTACACTAGAGTAGAACTAGCTCTATAACCTAGTCCAAAAATTTTACACTAAAATTGAACTAGCTCTATAACCTAGTACAAATAATTTTACACTAAAATTGAACTTACTCTATAACCTAATACAAATAATTTTACACTAAAATTGAACTAGCTCTATAACCTAGTACAAATCATTTTACACTAGAGTAGAACTAGCTCTATAACCTAGTACAAATAATTTTACACTAGAGTTGAACTAGCTCTATAACCTAGTAAAAATCATTTTACACTAGCGTTGAACTAGGTTTATAACCTAGTACAAATCATTTTACACTATAGTTGAACTAGGTCTTTTATCTAGTACAAATAATTTTACACTATAGTTGAACAACTTAGTTTAGACTTTTGAAAACTTTATTTGTTTTGACTTTAATTCAAATTTGAATTTGGATCGGTTCTGAACAAAAGCGAGATTATCAACAATAATCGAGGTGACGTGGCATCATTGCCAGAGGGTTACTGTAGCTTGATTACCCGGGCGTCACAAACTACCTCTATAACCTTGTACAAATAATTTTACAATAAAATTGAACTAGCTCTATAACCTAGTACAAATCATTTTACACTATAGTAGAACTAGCTCTATAACCTAGTACAATAATTTTACACTAGAAATGAACTAACTCTATAACCTAGTACAAATAATTTTACACTTGAATTGAACTAACTCTATAACCTAGTACAATTTTTTTACACTAGAGTTGTACTAGCTCTATAACCTGGTACACATAATTTTACACTAGCATTGTACTAGGGCTATAACCCTAGAGTTGAACTCGATCTATGATCTAGTACACACAATTTTGGACTAGAGTTGAACTAGCTCTATAACCTAGTACAAATAAGTTTATACTGGAGTTGAAGTAGCTTTATAACCTAGTACAAATAATTTTACTATAGAGTTGAACATGCTCTATAACCTAGTACAAATCATTTTACACTATAGTTGAACTAGCTATATAACCTAGTTCAAATAATTTTACACTAGAATTGAACTAGCTCTATAACCTAGTACAAATAATTTTACACTAGAGTTGAACTGGCTCTGTAACCTAGTACAAATAATTTTACACTAGAAATTAACTAGCTCTATAACTTGGTACACATAATTTTACACAAGTGTTGAAAAAGGGCAATAACCTAGTACAAATCATTTTACACTATAGTTCAACTAGCTCTATAACCTTGTACAAATAATTTTACACTAGAGTTGAACTAGCTCTATAACCTAGGACGAATGATTTTACACTAGCGTTCAACTAGGTCTATAACATAGTACAAACAATTTTATACCATAGTTGAACTAGCTCTATTATCTAGTATAATTTTTTTACACTAGAATTGAACTAGCTCTATAATCTAGTACAAATCATTTTACACTAGAGTTGAACTAGCTCTATGACCTAGTACATGCAATTTTAAACTAGAGTTGAACTAGCTCTATAACCTAGTACAAATAATTGTAAACTAGAGTTGAACTAGCTCTATAACCTAATACAAATAATTTAACACTAGAGTTGAACTAACTCTATTACCTAGTACAAATAATCTTACACTAGAGTTGAACTAGCTCTATAACCTAGTACAAATCATTTTACACTATAGTTGAACTAGCTCTATAACCTAGTACAAATAATTTTACACTAGAATTGAACTAGCTCTATAACCTAGTACAAATAGTTTCACACTAGAGTTGAACTAGCTCTATAATCTAGTACACATAACTTTACAGTAGCATTGAACTAGGGCTATAAGCTAGTACAAATCATTTTACACTATAGTTGAACTACCTCTATAACCTAGTATAAATAATTTTATACTAAAATTGAACTAGCTCTATAACCTAGTACAAATCATTTTACACTAGAGTAGAACTAGCTCTACAACCTAGTACAAATAATTTTACACTAGAAATGAACTAGCTCTATAACCTAGTACAAATAATTTTACACTATAATTGAACTAACTCTTTAACCTAGTACAAAAAACACTATAGTTGAACTAGCTCTATAACCTACAAATAATTTTACACTAGAGTTGAACTAGCTCTATAACCTACTACAAATAATTTTACACTAGCATTGAACTAGCTCTGTAACCAAGTACAAATAATTTTACACTAGAAATTAATTAGCTCTATAACCTGGTACACATAATTTTACAATAGCATTGTACTAGGGCTATAACCTAGTACAAATCATTTTACACTAGAGTTGAACTAGCTCTATGACCTAGTACACACAATTTTAGATTATAGTTGAACTAGCTCTATAACCTAGTACAAATAATTTTAAACGAGACTTGAACTAGCACTGTGATCTAGTACAAATAATTTTACACTATAGTTGAACTAGCTCTATAACCTAGTACAAATAATTTTACACTAGAGTTGAACTAGCTCTATAACCTAGTACAAATCATTATACACTATAGTTGAACTAGTTCTATAACCTAGTACAAATAATTTTACACTAGAATCGAACTAGCTCTATAACCTAGTACAAATAGTTTTACACTGGAGTTGAACTAGCTACATAATCTAGTACACATAATTTTACACTAGCATTGAACTAGGGCTATAAGCTAGTACAAATCCTTTTAGAGTATAGTTGAACTACCTCTATAACCTAGTACAAGTAATTTTACACTAAAATTGAACTAGCTCTATAACCTAGTACAAATGATTTTACACTAGAGTTGAACTAGCTCTATAACCTAGTACAAATAGTTTTACACTAGAAATGAACTAGCTCTATAAGCTATTACAAATAATTTTACACGAGAATTGAACTAGCTCTATAACCTAGTACAAAAATTTTTATACTGGAGTTGAACTAGCTCTATAACTAAGTACAAATAATTTTACACTAGAAATGAACTAGCTCTATAACCTGGTACACATAATTTTACACTAGCATTGAACTAGGCCTATAACCAGCTAGAAATTGTTTTAAACTGGTCTTGAACTAGCTCTATAACCTAGTATAAATAATTTTACACTAGAGTTGAACTAGCTGTATAACCTAGTACAAATGATTTTACACTAGAGTTGAACTAGCTCTATAACCTAGTACAAATAATTTTACACAAGAAATGAATTAGCTCTATAACCTGGTACACATAATTTTACACTAGCCTTGAAAAA
Organism: Triticum aestivum; assembly: GCF_018294505.1. Taxonomy (NCBI): domain Eukaryota; kingdom Viridiplantae; phylum Streptophyta; class Magnoliopsida; order Poales; family Poaceae; genus Triticum; species Triticum aestivum. The sequence continues at coordinate 415,853,796 of NC_057807.1, forward strand.
GGGCAATAACCTAGTACAAATCATTTTACATTATAGTTTAACTAGATCTATAACCTAGTAGAAATAATTTTACACTTGAGTTGAACTAGCTCTATAACCTAGTAAAAATAATTTACACTAGCGTTGAACTAGGTTTATAACCTAGTACAAATCATTTTACACTATAGTTGAACTAGCTCTATTATCTAGTTCAAATAATTTTACACTAGAATTGAACTATTTCTATAACCTAGTACAAATCATTTTACACTAGAGTTGAACTAGCTCTATGACCTAGTACACACAATTTTAGACTAGACTTGAACTAGTTCTATAACCTAGTACACATATTTTTAAACTCGAGTTGAACTAGCTCTATAACCTAGAACAAATAATTTTACACTAGAGTTGAACTAGCTCTATTACCTAGTAAAAATAATTTTACACTAGAGTTGAACTAGCTCTATAACCTAGTACAAATCATTTTACACTATAGTCAAACTAGCTCTATAACCTAGTAAAAATAATTTTACACTAGAGTTGAACTAGCTCTATAACCTAGTACACACAATTTTAGACTAGAGTTGAGCTAGCTCTATAACCTAGTACAAATAATTTTACACTAGAGTTGAACTAGCTCTATATCCCAGTACAAATCATTTTACAATATTGTTGAACTAGATATATAACCTAGTTCAAATAATTTTACAGTAGAATTGAACTAGCTCTATAACCTAGTACAAATAATTTACACTAGAGTTGAACAAGCTCTATAACCTAGTACAAATAATTTTACACTAGAAATGAACTAGCTCTATAACTTGGTACACATAATTTTACACTAGCGTTGAAAAAGGGCAATAACCTAGTACAAATCATTTTACACTATAGTTGAACTAGCTCTATAACATAGTACAAATAATTTTACACTATAGGTGAACTAGCTCTATAACCTAGTACAAATAATTTTACACTAGCGTTGAACTCGGTCTATAACCTAGTACAAATCATTTTACATTATAGTTGATCTAGTTGTATTATCTAGTACAAATAATTTTACACTAGAATTGAACTAGCTCTATGACCTAGTACAAATCATTTTACACTAGAGTTGAACTAGCTCTGTGACCTAGTACACACCATTTTAGACTAGAGTTGAACTATCTCTATAACCTAGTACAAATAATTTTAAACTAGAGTTGAACTTGCTCTATAACCTAGTACAAATAATTTTACACTAGAGTTGAACTAGCTCTATTACCTAGTACAAATAATGTTACACTAGAGTTGAACTAGCTCTATAACCTAGTACAAATCATTTTACACTATAGTTGAACTAGCTCTGTAACCTAGTACGAATAATTTTACACTAGAATTGAACTAGCTCTATAACCTAGCACAAATAATTTTACACTAGAGTTGAACTAGCTCTATAATCTAGTACACATAATTTTACACTAGCGTTGAACTAGGGCTATAAGGTAGTACAAATCATTTTACACTATAGTTGAACTATGTGACGCCCCTGATTCAATCGTACACTAATCATGCACGCAAATGTGTACGATCAAGTTCGGGGACTCACGAGAAGATATCATAACACAACTCTAAAAGTAACATAAGTCATACAAGCATCGTATTACAAGCCAGGGCCCTCGAGGGCTCGTATACAAGTGCTCGAACATAAACGAGTCAGTAGAAGCGACAATATCTGAGTACAGACAAAAGTTAAACAAGTTGCCATAAGATGGCTAGCACAAACTTGGATACAGATCGAAAGAGGTGCATGCCTCCTGTCTGGGATCCTCCTAAACTACTCCTGGTCGTCGTCAGCGGTCTGGACGTAGTAGTAGGCACCTCCAGTGTAGTAGGAGTCTTCGTCGACAGTGGAGTCTGGATCCTGGGCTCCAACGTCTGGTTGCAGCATCCGGGAAGAAAAGGAAAGAGGAGGAAAAGAGGGAGCAAAGCAACCTTGAGTACTCACCCAAAGTACTAGCAAGCAAGGATCTGCACTACATATGCATGGGTATATGTGTAAAGAGGCAATATCGATGGACTAAACTGCAGAATGCCAGAATAAGAGGGGGATAGCTAGGCCTATCGAAGCCTACGCTTCTGGCAACCTCCATCTTGCAGCTTGAAGAAGAGAGTAGATTGAAGTCCTCCAAGTAGCATCGCATAGCATAATCCTACCCGGTGATCCTCCCCTCGTCGCCCTGTGGAAAAGCGATCACTAGGTTGTCTTTGGAACTTGTCTGGATGTGTTTTATTGAGTATCCGGTTCTAGTTGTCATAAGGTCAAGGTACAACTTCGGGTCATCCTTTTACCGAGGGACACGACTATTTGAATAGATAAACTTCCCTGCAGGGGTGCACCACATAACCCAACACACTCGATCCCCTTTGGCCGGACATACTTTCCTAGGTCATGCCCGTCCTCGAAAGATCAACACATCGCCGCCCTACCTAGGCACAACAGAGGTCAGCACGCCGGTCTAAATCCTATGCAAGTAGGGGTTTGGGCCCATCGCCCATTGCACACCTGTACGTTTCGTACGCGGCTGGTGAGCAGACCTAGCAACCTCCATTACAAAGGAAGTTGCATTACGGGTCCAACCCAGCGCGCGCCGCTCAGTCGCTGATGTCAAGAAGGCTTCGGCTGATACCACGACGTTGAGTGCCCATAACTGTTTCCGCGTGGTTGGTTAGTGCATATAGGCCAGTGGCCAGACTCAGGTCAAATACTAAGATCTCGTTAAGCGTGTTATTTTGAAGTAACCGTGGACGCTGACCAGGGCCAGGCCCACCTGTCTCCTAGGTGGTCTCAACCTGCCCTGTCGCTCCGCCACAAAGTAACAGTCGGGGGCCATCGGGAACCTAGGCCCACCTCTACCAGGATGGAGCCACCTGTCCTTCCAGCCCCCACATCGGAATCACTTGTGGGTACTCAACGAGCTGACCCGACTTTAGTCACCATCTGTATAGTATGTATGTATGTATAGTATATATCCATGATCACACTACAAAAAAATACACTTCCATGATGGTACGTGTTTGTCACAGTAGGTCGCGTTTTTTGTCATGCATGTACATCCTTGACAAATTTATGATAGAATCAAGATAGTCATACCTGTGCTGTCGTAGAAGTGTTCCATGACATTACCAAAATTATCATCACGGAGGTGTCCACTTCCACGATGATAAATCGCGCATCATAGAAGTGCTTTCGTCAAGGGTGACCGTCACGTGGCATCCACCGTAATGGAACGCCATTAAGCTATCGGGTCGTGTTTTGGATCCAATAACCCGTTAACAGCCCCGACCAATGGGGATTTTCCACGTGTAAAATCATCATTGGCTGGAGGAAACACGTGTCGGCTCACCGTTGGCACACATGTCATCCGCTCATTGGACCGAAGGCGCCTATGATACGGCGACACGTGGAACGGCCCAACAGAGGCCCATTCCTGTGAAAAGGCCAGCCCGTTTGACTTGGTCAAAAGGTGGCGGGCCGGCCCACGGAAAGCCTGTTAACGGCCTGCTCGCATATAGCCCATTACAGCCCGCTAACCTAGGGCCCGTTATGCCCTATCCGAATTAGGCCCAGTAGCATCATCTGGGCCGTCCAATATGATTCATCCCATTTTAACTTCCGGCCCATGTGTGGCCCATGACTTCTTTCGGCCCATATGAGGACCTTTGTAACTCTTGGCCCATTAACGGCCCGTGGTGAAACTGACCCGTAATGAACAATGTATCACTTTATACCCATTAACGGCTCGTTATTCCATTGGGCCATTTCCATCCCAAGTTATCTTTCAGCCTTCTCAGGCCCCGATTCTTGGGCTCATTTGCAGCATTCGGTTACATGCGGCCCGTTACTGTCATTTTCTGCTTGTGGGCCAAATTCAGCCCGTTGTTACAGTCGGCCCGTTTGTGGACCGTTAATATGTTGGGTCGTTTTCATGTCAAAAAAAAACCCGTTGGGATATTTTCATAGAGTTATCAAATATAGCCTATTAACGGCCCGTTATGGTCCATGAATAGTACGGCCCATGATTGGCGAAATGATGATACGCCCCGTAGAAGGCCCATGGATCCTACGGCCTGTATGAGGCCCATGGATAGTACGGCCCGTAGAAGGCCCATGGATCGTACGACCCATAGAAGGCCCATTGATCGCTAAGGCCCGTATAGAAGGCCGATGGATCCTACGGCCCGTATAGAAGGCCAATGGTCCTACGGCCCGTATAGAAGGCCAATGGTCCTACGGCCGAATGAAGGCCCATGGATCATACGACCTGCAGGAGGCCCATGGTTACAACAGTCCGTGTGTTGCCATGATTATCTTGGCCTAGTTACCAAAAATAGGCTATTGTGGCCACTAGAAAAACACAGAAAAAGAACTGCAGTGACTACAAGCAAACAACTAAACAAGACAATAAGGAAATAAATAAGCAAGCAATTAAGGCTAGCCTATTACCGCTATTACACATATTACATCCACTGGGCATCAAAGTTCGCCACCAGTGCAAATATAGGGAACAAAGCAGCATATTACATACACTGGCCGTCAAAATTGGCCACCAGTGCAAATAAACGCGGCAGCAAACAAGAGCATAACTGAAACAACTTCAGAAGAGCTCAAGAAACGTTATCCTGGGTATCCACCATGCTGGCAATAAGCTTAGCAAGCTGATTAGCTTTGTCCTGTTTGGCGCTAAAATCCTCCAACGCTTGCTGTTGCACCAGAAAGTATGCATCTGAATGCTCCAGGGACTTCCGCAGTCCTTCCGCTTCTTGTCGCAGCACAGCTGATCGATGTCTTTCAGCTTGTAGTTGAGACTCAAGAAACCGAACTGATTCAGACAGTGAGTTTGAATAGCTTGTGCAAGCGGTAGTGGCCAGTAACTCGAACACTAAACCAAGACAGGACTTTGGGGTTGTCTCGCTGTCTTCAAGATAGTCTTCCTTAGCTGTTTTATCAGCTTTGTTGGAGACCAACAAGGATGTGTCACTATCCTGAACCTTATCTGCATTACTTCCTTTACCATTGCTTAATAAGGCACTCTTCCCCAATATTCTGTCAGCATTCTAAAAGAAGAAACAAGCAGACACATAACAAGTTTAGCATGTACTAGTATATGAAACTCATTTCGGTGAACCAGTTCATTAGTAAGGTGGACAGGATTAAACTACCAAGTCTTCTATTGCCAAGTACTAGTACATAATAAAAGCATCAAACAAACATATATCTATGTCCTATGGTCACTGCATTGTCTTGCCAAATCAAAATAGAGACACGGTTCAAATCATATCAGTTCAAGACAAAGCAGCAGTGAAAGAATACAAAGCGTGGGAAACTACACGGCACAACAAGATTTCAGATGGGTACCACGGGTCTACATGTACAACAACACTATTGGCTCTGTTGTGATGCTAGTAATGTGCATGATATGAAAGTCAACTGTATACACAATTGAAATTGAAATCAAAAGAGCTATTGATAAGAGCAAACCTGTTAAAGAAACATGCGTGAACATACCTGCTGTGCCATTGGAGTTTCGATTGGATCCTTCAATTTAAAAATAAGTTTGTATCAGTAAATACAGTGATACAAGAGCAAAGCAATCATAGTTAAAAAAGGCGCGCCTAAGCGAGCGCTTAAGCGCGCCTAGGCTCTAGGCGTTGGCAAAACGCATTGCGCATAACTACGCTTAATCTGTGCATAACTGCGCATAAGCATGCGCTTTGGTCAGTAAAGTGCAAGGCGGTGGCAAAACGCACAATTAACGCCTAGCGCTTTTTTGAACTATGATAGCAATGGAATCTTAAATTAGAACAGTTGTTCTTCAGGTTTAGGCACTTGTTCTACATGAACAGAGTACAGTAAGACGCAAGAATATAATACTTAAAAATAGAAAATGAGCTCATAGACCTTACCACATTCTTGGTTCGGGACCAGTACAGAACAAGGCGTTCCCAGTCATCGTCCAGTAAATGTGTCTCAGGAGAACGTAAGGGAATTTGATGAGTTTCTTTGCCGGTGAAGTACGTTTTCTTCAGGTAATTCCGATACTGCCACCAAGCATTCTTGAAGATAGCAGAGGTATTAGCACAGGTTACCTCATCCTGAGTTTCCAAATCGGTCCTTCTCTATAGAGAAAAATGGGAAAATTTGTTGTATTATAACCATCATGGAGGTAGGATGTATGGGACGAAGCAAAGTAATTGCCATGAATAACATTACTTACACATAACTCCTGGACAAACACCTGCAACTGGCATTTTCCTTCATCTTCAGTATAATATTTCCAAGATGGGAAGATACGCACATACGATTTAACAACATCAAATGCGATAGATGCTAAACTATGACTGGCTGGTTGTGCTTCCTCCACAGGAATAGGCGTACTAACTGGTGGAGTTGGGGTTCGCCGTGATAGTACTGGCCCTTTGGGCACTGGAGCTGCCTTACTAACTGCTCTTGTTTGGGAGCTCTGTGGTGGAGATGGTGCTGTGTCAACAGGAACTGGGTTACTATCGGCTGGGGTTGGGGTTAGATTGGGTGAAGCTGGTTCTCTGTCCATCGCAGTAGGGGTACAATCTGCGAGAGTTTGGGTTATGTGTGGTAGGGCTGGTTCTTGTGCATGTACAACCGGGGTGCTATCTCCACCAAGAGGTAGCACTGTTTTATTTGAAGACCGTGTTTTTATTCCGCTAGATACTGGCATCACCCGCTCCAATTCAAATGGCTGATAAACAGGAAACATAGTTGAATGTACAGACATTGTATGAGAGACAGATGCAATAGATAGTGTGGAAAAAAGAGGGCATGAAATAGTTGACATGTATATTGTTTAACTAAAACGGATAGCATGACATAATTTCACATATATGATGTCTATCTAAACTGGATAGCATAGCATAACATAATTCAAAGATATGATGAATAACTAAACAGGATCGCATGACATAATTCACCTACATGTTATCTAAGTAATCAGGATAGCATCATTTAATTCACATATGTGATTTATATGCTAAACAGAGGGCATTCGATATGATGTCTGAACTAAGAACATGGTGTTGAATATTGTGTATATGATGTCTAAACTATGCAATGCAAGACACCGTATGCATGATATGAGCAGTATAACCGTGCCAAGTTAGAGCATACACCTCAGTAGGGGAATAGGACTGATCATCTGTCTCTGAATCCATCTCTGAGGAGCTATCAAGACCCAACAAGAGATCTAGTTTGACAGGTAGCATTGTCTGCTCTAAAGGCCTTGTTTTCACTCCAGATTTTCCATCTCCCACCCAAATGGCTGATTCATAGGAAGAGTAGTTTAATGTACAAACATTTTCGACAAATGGAAATGTAATGAAGAAAAAGATGGGCAATATATCATTCAAATATATGATGCCTGGTTAAACAGGATGGCATTGCACATTTCACATATATTATGGCTGGCTAAAAGACATGAGACTTCATAATTCCCATATATTATATAGAAACTAAACATGTGGCATTAAAGAACATGTCTAAACTAAGCAGATGACATATATGATGTCAAAAGTAGGCACTGCAAGGCAACATATGCATGATATGACTAACATCATCATGCCAAGGTAGAGCAAACACCTTGGGTGGTAAATGGGAGTGGTCAGCGGCATCTGAATCCGCCTCAGAATAGATATCTTCCTCTAGACTACAATCTGGAGAGGGGTGGCGAGGGTTTGCCATTGAACCCACCATGGAGTGATGTCTGCATGACATTGTATTGCCGCACAAAACTCTTCTCTTTTTCTCTACATGTTCAGCATGACTGTGTACAATATCTGACATGCATACGAAAAATTATGGTGAGATTATGTAAGGAGAGCATGCAAAAATTTAGAGTGATGGTAACAACCAGTGGATGGATCCAAAAATAATGATAGCAGGCTGATGATTGCTTTAAATTAAGAAACAGACAGATGATGATTGCTTTACTATTTGTTTCCCACCCAAGATGAACAACATAGGCATACCCCAGGTGAACAAGATATTAGACAGACATACTATTCATTGCTGCCTCGATATGTGCCCCACAACTAATTTAGAACTCAAGTTTGAACATTAATTTGGACCTGAGTTGGGAGTCCAAGAGCTGAACAAGACGATAAAGTAGCAGGTAAGTTTAAGCAATGCATAACATAAGCAGAAACAAAAGAGTGCGACCTCTCTTGTGGACCCGTGTACTCCTTAGGTTCATTTGCTGAGTTGATGATGGTGATGCCGTTGGGGTGGGTGCCGGCGGCAGGGAAGGAGATCTGAGGCGGCGAAAGACGGTCAGGAGTCATGATGTCTAGTTTGGTGGATGCTTCTGTCGATGGAGCAGCTCAGGTGAGGTGGACGACGTCGCGGCAGGAGCAGGACAAACCACACAAAGTTCCCTTCGACATGTACCTGTCACTGAAGTAATTCTGTAAGGGCTCATTTGGCTTGCATGATTCTTAAAACGAAGGGATAGGAAAAACACCGGAATAGGATACGAAAATGCACATGGTAAACAGAGCATTCGTAAACACAGGATTTCTGTCAACTTGGGTGTTTGGTTTACAGGAATTGGAAGAGCAGAGGAATGCAAAGAAACATGGCCAAAATAAAGAGAAACCATACGAAAGCATGTACAGTTAGAATGTTATTCTGGCACTAATGCACTTGGTCTTGTTTTCATGCATAGGATTTTGAAAAGTAGGTCCAGGTGGATGTTTTGCTTCATTACTTTCAACAAAATGCATGAATAATTGAATAGTAGAGTGCCATTGGAAAATTCCCTATTGCTATGTTTTTCCGTTGAACCAAAATAGCCCTAATGGATCGACGTGAATGTATAGTAATAAGTGATGCAACAAGTGTACAACCTCTTTGCCGTAGCCGTGTCGACCTCAGCATCATTGGGTTGGTCGCTGAAGCAGTTGAGGTAGAGGTGGATGTCAGAGGTGTGGAGGAAGATCTGAGGAATATGTTGACGGCGTCCAGGGCATTGCTCTGTTGTGATGGATCGTTCTGTCGTTGGAGCTGCTCCGGTGAGCCGTAAGACGTCAAGGCTGAAGCAGCACAAGACAGACATCGTCAATCTCAAGTGGGATTCTAATAGCATCTCCAATAGATGATGTAAAATGGATGTAAAATTAACATCACCAAAAACCACCTGACTACAACAGATGAGGTAAAAACTATTGACTCTGAACTTAACTGTCGAAACTGAAATTTACTATGGAATCTGAATGCTACTGTCGAAACTGAATGCAATGGTAGCAGAGAGGCACTTGACATGTAGTTTAGGGAGGGCCTGCAGTTCATCTTCAACCTGCACACCCCTAAGCCGCCTGCCACCACCGCCCGAACAACCGGCCCCAGCGCCGCCTCGCCGCCCCGAAACAACTCGCCATCGCCGCCCCTGCCAGCCCTCTAGGGCCCCCGCCCCCACGCTGAACCCTAAGATAGATAGTGGGGTACCTCTCCGGTGAGCCCCCGTCCCCGCTGCGGGTGGTTCTTCCTTAACTCCGGCGAGCCCCCTCCCCCAACCCTTGAAAATCGACTGACCCAAGAGTTGATTCAGTCGACTGAAGTGTGGCTTAATTGGAGCAGAGCAGCAGCACGAGCGAGGGGGAGAGTAGCAGCAGCAGCTAGGCGAGCGAGCGATTGAGCGAGTGCCGGAGCAGCAGCAGCAGCGTGAGCGAGCGAGCGAGAGCCGGAGCAGCAACAGCAGATCCGGCCGGTATGGCTGCCGCCGCCGAAGGGGCCTCGCACTGGGGGAGAGCCGCCGTGGAGATGTCGCCCGCGGCGCCGGCTTCAAGGTAGCCGCTCCACGGGGGTGCGGGATGGAGCACCGTCGGCGTCGGGAGGTCGAGTTAAGGAGAAGGTGCGATGCGATGAGTGTACAACCTCTTTGGTGGCGCCAAGTAGGCCTCGGCTTCATACGAGGTGTCGGTGAGGATGCTGCGGTTCCGGTGGAGCAGGTTAAGGCGGTGCTGTGGTGATAGAGCAGCTGCGATAGATGAGGCGATCGTCGGAGCAGCTCCTTGGACGTGGAGGATGGGGCGGCTGAACCGGCGGGACGACGAGATGGACGTCGGATCCTCATCCGGGGAGGTGGACGAGGGACGTCGAGCTATTGCGGTGGACGACATCATCGAGGAAGAGGTTCCGGCTGGGCAGCGGTGACGTGGCGGACGGAGGAGGGTGGGGTTTCGCGGCTTGAGCGGAGAGGTTATGACGGCCTGGGATTTCGAATGGCGAAAAGGGGGCGGTGGGAGGGGGTAAAGGATGACTTAGGGATGCGCTTGTCCAAAATGTAGGGTGTGTTACAAAAGTAGCCCCCACCGATTTGAACTAGCGGCCCTTTCGGCTCAGGGTTAGAAGGAGGATTTTGCGTGCCGGGATTTGGCAGCTGGAGGGAATTTTCACGCGCGTTGTAATTTCGGGATAGCAAGTGTAACACCCCCAGTGTCATGCTACAGTAATCTCTGTTAATGGCGCCATGTCATCATTGTTACTGTTGCTAATCTCACGTTGATTCAAAACCAATTCAAATTCAATTTTAAAATAAAGTCAAATAAAATATTCCTCCAAACAGTAAAACAAAAATGTTCGCTGGGTTGAAAATATCCACTGACTAAATGTCATGAATGATTCAACATCATTTGAGATAGCTAATTTCCCCTGGGAATTAAAGCAGTTCCAAATCAGCATTTTTAAATGCTTTTCCAATTGTGAAAAATCCAAGTCATTTCAAACTCCTCCCAAACTTTTTGTGGCAAGTGCTAAATATTGTAATGTATTTATTTGGCCAAGTCCCACATTTTTCAGAACTCCTTTTGGCAGCTCAAATATTGCATATCATTTTTTCTGTAAAAAGAAAAGAGCAAAAGAAAGGAAAAGGGGAGAGAGAGAGAGAAAAGGCCCCTGACCCCCCCCATCCTGGGCCTAACCCTCCGGGCTAAGCCCAACAGGCCATGTGGCCCACTACCCCTCCCCTGTCGTCTCCCACCTCCCACTGTTTGACCGACCGGGCGCCTCGGCGCCACCCGACCACCTCGCCGACCTCGCCGGGAGAGGATAAGGGCGACGCCTCAGGCTCCCCTTCCACTTGCTCTGCCACCCCACTCGCGCCAGTCCTTTCCCCTCGCCCGCTTCGTCTCTCCCTCGCACCCCAGATCCCCTCCCCATCGCATCCGAACGCCACGGCCGCCATGGCCGCCGTCGCCCTCGTGGCCACCGGCCACCACGCGCGTCTTCGCCATGACGTAGCTCCTCGCCATCATCCGCTACGCCCCCTGGTGCCATCCGCAAGAGCTCGGAGGCGCTAGAGCGCCGTCACACCGCCTTCTTCAACCTCCGTCCGCCTCGGGCCGCCGCACGCCGACGCCGTCTCCGGCCACCTCGACTCTTCCTCGGGCCTTCCCAGCAACGGAAGTGAGCGCCGGACCTCCCCCCCTTTCCTTCTCTTCCCTGCTTCTGCCGTTACCCGTAGCTGGTTCCCCCGTCATGCCCGAGCTTGTCGCCATCGTGTGGTTCGCCGCCGTAGCCACGGCTCGCGGAGCTCGTAGCCGGCCACCCCGCCATGCTCAGCACGCTCCCAGAGGCGGGGCAAGCCTTCTGGCTCGCCTCGCCGTGCCCCTAGCAATGTCCCCGCTGTGCACCCGAGCGCCGTCGCTGCTCGTACTCGCCGCCGTCGCTGCAGGCGCGCTCCGGCCAAGCCACCACCGCAGTCGGATGCGCGCGAGCCCTGCGGTGTCGTAGGTTCAAACCGCGGCCGAAACGGGCCCCTGAGGTCGTTTTCCGGCGAACTCCGGCGAGGAGCCGCCGTGAGAGGGTCGCCGGAGCGACTCCGGCGTCGCCTGCTGACCTGTCCGCCACGCGGCCCTCCTTGTGTCGCTGCCAATGGGCCCCGCGAGCCCCGTTGACTGGGTTGACCCAGTCAACGTGCTGACTGGGCAGCCCAGTGTCATTGACATGCGGGCCCCACAGTTATTCGGTTAATTAAAATGTTTATATAACTAAAGTTAATTAGTTAATCTAATTAGCCACTGACATGTGGGGCCAAACTGCTAATTACCCCCTGTTCTTTTAAAATAACCCACTGTTAGCACTCTCTCTATGACATGTGGGACCCCCCTGGTCAACTTTGACCAGTCAACCGGACTGTTGACTGCTGACGTCACACCTATGTCATGCTGATGTCATATTTCCTTTTCTGCTAATTTAAATAATTCCAGAAATGGCTTTAATCTTTGAAAATTCATAGAAAATAAACCGTAACTCCGATGAAAATGTTTTCTATATGAAAGTTGCTCAGAAAAATCCAACGAATCCGAATACGCGGTCCGTTCATTTGTCACATGCCCCTAGCATGCTGAACATGAAACTTTCCCCCTCCGGTCATCTGTCTGACACAGGTCCGGAACCGGGAACACCTTCCCGGTTGATTTCCCCCTTCACCTATAACGTCTAGGACCGCGTTAGAGCACGCTTAGCGCTACGTATCGTCATGTCATGCTTAGTGTTACCTCTGTTTGCTATGTATTTACTGTTTCTTCCCCCTCTTCTCTTCGGTAGACTCCGAGGCCGCTGATGCCCCGGTGATCGACTACGTCGTCGACAACGACCCCTTCTTGCCAGATCAACCAGGCAAGCCCCCCCTTTGATCATCCCGATATCGCCCATTCCATTCTCTCATGCTTGCATTAGATTTTGCTATTGTTATTGTTTGCTCCTATTCTGATGCATAGCCTCCTTTTGTAACCTGCTTATTGTTACCTTACCGGCTTATCCTAAACTGCTTAGTATAGGTTGGTTAGTGATCCATCAGTGACCCCCACCTTGTCCTTGTTGCCCCTGCTTCATCATTGAAGACCCGATCAACGGGATCGAAGACCAGGCCCCTGCACCGCACATCACTTTCCCCTTAGTTGCTCGACACTACTGGGATACTATCGAGTGCCGAGGGTGAGACCTCTACAACACTTCTGATGTTAACCCTGTAGTGTTCTATTCGGTCATGGTCATCGAGGGTGATTTCCTCTTTAACCACTTCCGATACGACTCTGTCGTGCAACCCCTCAAGTGTGAACCTCGAGGGTGATTCCTCTACGTTCACCTTGATGATTACATTGAGCGGAACCCACCGAGGGTGATTCCTTGGGTTTTCCTCTTGATGTTTGGACACACGGATACTTGGACTTTACAACTGTTACTTGGAAAGTGATGTGGAGACGGGTTGACCTGGAAGGTGCCCGTGAGATAATTACGAGGCGTGGCCGGGCATTCTTAGCCCTTGCCGCAAGTCCTCGAGACGGGGCAACGGGGTCACATCTTTCGTGAGTCTCTGCTTGTTACCGCGCGTTCCTAATCCACTACGATTTGGATATTTGATCCGAGGGGCCTCTGGCCTGATAGCACTAACCATCACGTGGGCATAGTATGGGCGTTCTGCGTCGTATACATCAGCCGAAGCTTAATAGACGTCAGCGACTGAGCGGCGCGCGCCGGGTTGGACTGCGTAAGCGCCTGCCTTGTTGAAGGAGGTAGCTAGGTCTGCTCACCGGCCGCGTACGCAACGTGCAGGAGTTTCCGGGGAGATGGCCCATGACCCCTGGGGGCATAGGTTTAGTCCGGCGTGCTGACCTCTCTGTTAAGTCTAGGTCGGGTTGCGGCGTATTGTTTGGCCGAGGCCGGGCATGACCCTGGAAAGTGTGTCCGGCCGGAGTTAATCGAGCGTGGTGGGTAAGTTGGTGCACCCCTGCAGGGAAGAAACATCTATCGATAGCCTGTCCTACGGTAACGGACACTTGGAGTTGTATCCCGATCGATACAACTAGAACTGGATACTTGTGATGAGAACTGGATGGTGATGAGGATTTGATTGTGATGATAACTGGATAGTATGGCTCTGGGATTGCTTTCTCGCAGGGAGTCGAGAAAGGATCTCTGGCCGAGGTTGATAACACTACTACCGCTTTACTTTATGCTACTCTACTCCCTCCTGTTTGCTGCAAGATGGTGGTTTCCAGAAGATGCTAGTCTTCGATAGGACTAGACCTTCTCTCTATTCTGGCATTTCTGCAGCCCAGTCCACATATACAGCCTTCCTTTGATAATGTTGCATATGTAGTGTAGATCCTTGCTTGCGAGTACTTTGGATGAGTACTCACGGTTGCTTTGCTCCCCCTTTTCCCCTTCTTTCTTCTTTCTGGTTGTTGCAACCAGATGGTGGAGTCCAGGAGCCAGATGCCACCTTTGACGACTGCTGCTACCCCGAGGGTGCCTACTACCACGTGACGGACGCCGACGACCAAGAGTAGTTAGGAGGCTCCCAGGCAGGAGGCCTTGCCTTTTCGATCGTAGTTGTTTTGTGCTAGCCTTCTTAAGGCAAACTTGTCTAACTTATGTCTGTACTCAGATATTGTTGCTTCCGCTGACTCTTTTGTTTTCGAGCTTATGTATTCGAGCCCTCGAGGCCCCTGGCTTGTAATATAAAGCTTGTATTATTTTAATTTGTGTCTAGAGTTGTGTTGTGATATCTTCCCGTGAGTCCTTGATCTTGATCGTACACATTTGCGTGTATGATTAGTGTACGATTGAATCGAGGGCGTCACAAGTTGGTATCAGAGCCGACTGCCTGTAGGTAGTCCCCTTTCCAACTCCTTGGCCGAAGTTGAGTCTAGTCACTGAAAAACTTTTACTAACATTGGCTGTGTGGCTTACGGGCCCACGTCGCCATTGGGTGGTATTAGGATCTTTTATTCCTCGTCTATACTCTGGGACTCTGAACTCTCTTCTATTCGGGTTAAAGATTTTACTAACTCTGACTCTAGGATCTTGTAACCACTTCCTCCCGGAGAGCCCCTTCACTGCAGATGATCGCTTGCTTCGCCAGAAGATTCTGCAGATACTCCTCGATGTTTTCCCGAAACCCTTGTGCCCTTTGCCATTGCATTTCTCTACCACCGATAAATCCCCGTGGATAGCTACATACACTTGCCGTCCATACAATCATTCCTCGATGCTCTTGTTATTACAAGATGCCCCGAAATTCTCTATTGCTTCAAGAATCCGTTGAGCTTACTGCCTTGCAGTTCTTTGCCCCATGAATACACCCCACCTTCGGATAATTCCTCGCACTCACCGAGGATCCGTTCATCCTCAGTTGTTCGTGTGATTCACAAAATTCTTTGAAATACTATGTGATCTTCCGAAAATCCTCTGCAGCCTATTGCTCTTGATTCTCCTTGCCTGCTTGCACTACGATTAGTTCCGTATGTCGAGCAATATTCTTTAAAATTCTTTGTGGTTGTACTTCTGTTCCTATGGATTTAACGTGTGAGCGAATACTGGCAATCACCAATTAATCCTTGGAAATTTTCTTTCCGTCTCCGACATCGCTCCGGTTATGAGCTGGTTCTTGCCCAATCAAGTTTTGATCAGGTGCACCTCTAAGTCTATTCAACTTTCATCTTTTGATCAGAGCCTCTGCTTCCGATCCTTCGTCTTGAAATCATAATTCCTTTGTACCCAAGCATCGAATCATTCAGACGTTTCTATAAGCCAATGCCTTTGCATCCCCTTCTTCATCTGATTGATTACCGATAATCACATCAACTCTATCGTGAATCGCCAGATCCATTGCTGGGTTGTTATCCGACTGTGTCCTTCACATCCAAAGTCTTGTGAGTTTTTCCCTGATACATAACACCTTCGGTAAATTGTATCATCTGCTTTGACTCCGATACTCTTCTTTTGAACTCGTATCTTTGCTTGGTTGATGGTTTTATAGATTCGTAAAAATGCCTCGATGGGTTGAACTTATGCCTTCCATAATCCCAGTGAACCCGAGAGTTCTCACAAGTCTTACTCTTCTGGTACTTCGCTAGATAAATCCCCTGCACTACAATTTCTTCGAAAAACGAGGAGTGAATGAAAGGTTATGCATTGAAGAAGTGGGAGTCGACATTGAACCCTTGTGTTCATGCCCATGGACCGATGTAGAACTTATCGTGGAAGCTGCTCGTAAAAATGATTACCCCTAGTTATAAGTTCATCTTGTATCGGTGGTTTGATCATTCATAACCGTGGTTCCGACCATAGTTTCTCCTTAACTCCATTTCCCGGACAAGTTAAAATACTTGTCTTCTGCAATCATTTCATCTATCTAACCTCTATTTTTGATCTACCTCAAGTATTGCCCCTTGTTATCTCGAGGATATTGTGTCATTGCACTACCACTTGTGAATTCTCATTGGAATGATACTCCATCACATCATTCCTAGCTTGATCGGTTATATCATTATCATGCTAAATTTTAACTGTGCTACCAGGTCCTTTCCGGAGCACAATTTTTGACGACGAGCTAAGCTTATGTCGATCTTCCTCGTCATACCATTTTGCCATGAGCAACAAGCTTGCTTTCGAGTTTGTGTCGTACTCGTGGTTCCAATAACCTTTCGCTTCATCATTCCATTGACTTGATATCATCGCTGATCGATTACATCTTCCTGAAATCTCTCGAGAAATGTGTCGTTATCATCATCAACTTTACTTTATGCTACTCTACTCCCTCTTGTTTGCTGCAAGATGGTGGTTTCCAGAAGAGGCTAGTCTTCGATAGGACTAGACCTTCTCTCTATTCTGGCATTTCTGCAGCCCAGTCCACATATACAGCCTTTCTTTGATAATGTTGCATATGTAGTGTAGATCCTTGCTTGCGAGTACTTTGGATGAGTACTCACGGTTGCTTTGCTCCCCCCTTTTCCCCTTCTTTCTTCTTTCTGGTTGTTACAACCAGATGGTGGAGTCCAGGAGCCAGATGCCACCTTCAATGACTACTGCTACCCCGAGGGTGCCTACTTCCACGTGACGGACGCCGACGACCAAGAGTAGTTAGGAGGCTCCCAGGCAGGAGGCCTTGCCTTTTCGATCGTAGATGTTTTTGTGCTAGCCTTCTTAAGGCAAACTTGTCTAACTTATGTCTTTTCTCAGATATTGTTGCTTCCGCTGACTCTTTTGTTTTCGAGCTTATGTATTCGAGCCCTCGAGGCCCCTGGCTTGTAATATAAAGCTTGTATTATTTTAATTTGTGTCTAGAGTTGTGTTGTGATATCTTCCCGTGAGTCCTTGATCTTGATCATACACATTTGCGTGTATGATTAGTGTACGATTGAATCGAGGGCGTCACAGCAAGGCGCGGGTTGTGAAGGCACGCTACCTCTTGAGCATTGCGTTGGATTTCCCCGAAGAGGAGAGGATGATGCAACAAAGTAGCATAAGTATTTCCCTTAGTTTTTGAGAACCAAGGTATCAATCCAGTAGGAGAACACGCACAATTCCCTCGTACCTACACAAAACGATAGCTCCTCGCAACCAACGCGATTAGGGGTTGTCAATCCCTTCACGGTCACTTACGAGAGTGAGCTCTGATAGAGATGATAAATAATATTTTTGGTATTTTTGGTATATATATGCAAAGTGAAAAGTATGAGGCAAAGTAAAAACAAAGCAAGTAATAAAGTAATGGAGATTGATATGATGAGAATAGACCTGGGGGCCATAGGTTTCACTAGTGGCTTCTCTCAAGAGCATAGATATTCTACAGTGGGTGAACAAATTACTGTTGAGCAATTGACAGAATTGAGCATAGTTATGAGTATGTCTAGGTATGATCATGTATATAGGCATCACGTCCAAGACAAGTAGATCGAAATGATTCTGCATCTACTACTATTACTCCACTCATCGACCGCTATCCAGCATGCATCTAGAGTATTAAGTTAAAAACAGAGTAACGCCTTAAGCAAGATGACATGATGTAGAGGGATGAATTCATGCAATATGATAAAAACCCCATCTTGTTATCCTTGATGGAAACAATACAATACGTGCCTTGATGCCCCTTCTGTCACTGGGAAAGGACACCGCAAGATTGAACCCAAAGCTAAGCACTAATCCCATTGCAAGAACTACCAATATAGTTGGCCAAACCAAACTGATAATTCGAAGAGACCTGCAAAGATAACTCAATCATACATAAAAGAATTTAGAGAAGATTCACATATTTTTCATAGCTAGGCTGGATCATAAACCCACAATTCATCGGTCTCAACAAACACACCGCAAAAGGAAGATTACATCGAATAGATCTCCACGAGAGAGGGGGAGAATATTGTATTGAGAGCAAAAAGAGACAAGAAGCCATCTAGCTACTAGCTATGGACCCGAAGGTCTGAAGTAAATTACTCACACTTCATCGGAGGGGCTATGGTGTTGATGTAGAAGCCCTCCATGGTGGATGCCCCCTCCGGTGGAGCTCCAAAACAAGCCCCAAAATGGGATCTCATGGATACAGAAGGTTACGGCGGTGGTATTAGGTTTTTCGCTCATGTTCTGATGTTTGGGGGTACGTAGGTATATATATGAGGAAGGAGTACGTCGGTGGAGGAACAGGGGGCCACGAGGCAGGGGGCGCGCCCTAGGGGGGGCGCCCCCACCCTCGTGACCGCCTCTATTACTTCTTGGAGTAGGGTCCAAGTCTCCTGGATCACGTTCAGTGAGAAAATCACGTTCCCGAAGGTTTCATTCCGTTTGGACTCCGTTTGATATTCTGTTTCTTCGAAACAGTGAAATAGGCAAAAAACAACAATTCTGGCCTGGGCCTCCGGTTAATAGGTTAGTCCCAAAAATAATATAAAAGTGGAAAATAAAGCCCAATATACTCCAAAACAGTAGATAAAGTAGCATGGAGCAATCAAAAATTATTGATACGTTGGAGACGTATCAGGCATCCCCAAGCTTAATTCCTGCTCGTCCTCGAGTAGGTAAATGATAAAAAAGAATTTTTGATGTGGAGTGATACTTTGGCATAATTTCAATGTAAATCTTCTTAATTGTGGCATGAATATTCAGATCCGAAAAATTCAAGACAAAACTTCATGTTGACATAAAAAATAATAATACTTCAAGCATACTAATCAAAGCAATCATGTCTTCTCAAAATAACATGGCCAAAGAAAGTTCATCCCTACAAAATCATATAGTTAAGCTATGCTTCATTTTTGTCACACAAAGATGTTCCCAACTTCTATACCCCCGATGACAAGCCAAGCAATTGTTTCATACTTAAATTATCTCAAACTTTTTCAACCTTCACGCAATACATGAGCGTGAGCCATGGATATAGCACTATGGGTGGAATAGAATATGATGATGGGGATTGTGTGGAGAAGACAAAAAGGAGAAAGTCTCACATTGACGAGGATAATCAACGGGCTATGGAGATGCCCATTAATTGATGTCAACATGAGGAGTAGGGATTACCATGCAACGGATGCACTAGAGCTATGAATGCTCAACAAAAGATAACTAGTGGGTGTGCATCCAACTCGCTTGCTGATGAAGACCTAGGGCATTTGAGGAAGCCCATCGTAGGAATATACAAGCCAAGTTCTATAATGAAAAATTCCCACTAGTATAAAAAGACAACTTATGAGACTCACTACATGAAGAACAAGGTGCTACTTTGAAGCACAATATATGAGACTCACTACATGAAGAACAAGGTGCTACTTTGAAGAACAATATATGAGACTCACTACATGAAGAACAAGGTGCTACTTTGAAGCACAAGTGTGGAAAAAGAGATAGTAGCATTGCCCTTTTTTTTGGGCCTTTCTTTTTTTTGGCCTTTCTCTTTTTTTTGTTTGGGCAATGCTCTAATAATGATGATCATCACACTTCTATTGATTACAACATAAGGATTACAACTCGAAACTTAGAACAAGATATGACTCTATATGAATGCCTCCGGCGGTGTACCGGGTGGTGCAATGAATCAAGAGTGACATGTATGAAAAATAATGCATGGTGGCTTTTCCACAAGTACGATGTCAACTACATTATCATGCAATGGCAATATGACAGAAGTAATGTATGTCATGATGATGATGATGGAAGTTGCATGGCAATATATCTCGGAATGGCTATGGAAATGCCATGATAGGTAGGTATGGTGGCTGTTTTGAGGGAGATATAAGGAGGTTTATGTGTGATAGAGCGTATTGTATTACGGGGTTTGGATGCACCGGCGAAGTTTGCACCAACTCTCAAGGTGAGAAAGGGCAATGCACGGTACCTAAGAGGCTAGCAAAGGCGGAAAGGTGAGAGTGCGTATAATCCATGGACTCAACATTAGTCAAAAGAACTCATATACTTATTGCAAAAATTTAGAAGTCATCAAAAATCAAGTACTACGCGCATGCTCCTAGGGGGGTAGATTGGTAGGAAAAGACCATCGCTCGTCCCCGACCGCCACTCATAAGGATGCACAAGCCATGTACACTTCATGTTTCAAATTTGTTACACAACTTTAACCATATGTGCATGCTACGGGACTTGCAAACTTCAACACAAGCATTTCTCAAATTCATAATTACTCAACTAGCACGACTTTGATATTATCACCTCCATATCTCAAAACAATTATCAAGCATCAAACTTATCTTAGTATTCAACTCACTCAAAAGAAAGTTTCACATATCTTGAATACCAAGTATATTAATGTTAAGCAAATTACCATGCTATTAACGACTCTCAAAATAATCTAAGTGAAGCATGAGAGATCAATAGTTTCTTTAAAAGAAATCCACCACCGTGCTCTAAAAGATCTAAGTGAAGTACTAGAGCAATAATTGTCACGCTCAAAAGATATAAGTGAAGCACTATGAGCAAAACTATCAAGCTCAAAAGATATAAGTGAAGCACTATGTGGAAAATTATCAAGCTCAGAAGATATAAGTGAAGCACATAGAGTATTCTAACAAATTCCAATTCATGTATGGCTCTCTCAAAAGGTGTGTACAGCAATGATGATTGTGGTAAACTAACAAGCAAAGACGCAAATGATACATGACGCTCCAAGTAAAACACATATCATGTGGTGAATAAAAATATAGCTCCAAGTAAATTACCGATGGAAGTAGATGAAAGAGGGGATGCCTTCTGGGGCATCCCCAAGCTTTGACTTTTTGGTGTCCTTGGATTATCTTGGGGGTTCCATGGGCATCCCCAAGATTAGGCTCTTGCCACTCCTTGTTCCATAATCCATCAAAAGAATTCACCCAAAACTTGAAAACTTCACAACACAAAACTCAATAGAAATCTCGTGAGCTCCATTAGAGAAAGAAAACAAAAGACTACTTAAAGGTACTGTAATGAACTCATTCTTTATTTATATTGGTGTTAAACCTACTATATTCCAACTTCTCTATGTATTATAAACTATTTTACTAGCCATAGATTCATCAAAATAAGCAAACAACACACGCAAAACAGAATCTGTCAAAAACAGAACAGTCTGTAGTAATCTGTAACTAACGCAAACTTATGGAA
Source organism: Triticum aestivum (assembly GCF_018294505.1). Taxonomy (NCBI): domain Eukaryota; kingdom Viridiplantae; phylum Streptophyta; class Magnoliopsida; order Poales; family Poaceae; genus Triticum; species Triticum aestivum. The sequence goes on from NC_057807.1 coordinate 415,875,208, forward strand.
CTCTAAAAATCCTACCAAAATTGGAAGTCCTAGACAATTTGTTTATTTAACATAATAAAAAAGAATCAACGCAAAATCTCGTTCGTGTGATTTAAAAAAATTATATTCGTGCATGCAAAGTTTCTGTTTTTCAGCAGAATCAAATCAACTATCTTCGTAGGTTATCCTATAGGTTCTACTTGGCAAAAACACTAATTAAAACATAAAACCACATCCAAACAGAGGCCAGATGGATTATTTATTCCTAAACAGAAGCAAAAACAAAAAACAAAAATAAAATTGGGTTGCCTCCCAACAAGCGCTATCGTTTAACGCCCCTAGCTAGGCACAAAAGCAAGGATAGATCTAGGTATTGCTATCTTTGGTAGGCAATCCATAAGTGGCTCTCATGATAGATTCATATGGTAATTTTATTTTCTTTCTAGGGAAGTGTTCCATGCCCTTCTTCAAGGGAAATTGGAATCTAATATTCCCTTCCTTCATATCAATAATTGCACCAATCGTTCTAAGGAATGGTCTACCAAGAATAATAGGACATGAAGGATTGCAATCTATATGAAGAACGATAAAATCTACGGGCACATAATTCCTATTTGCGAAAATAAGAACATCATTAATTCTTCCCATAGGCTTTTTAATAGTGGAATCCACAAGATGCAAGTTTATAGAATAATCATCAAAGTTACGGAAATCTAGCAAATCACACAAAGTTTTTGGAATAGTAGAGACACTAGCTCCCAAATCACACAAAGCATGAAACTCATAATATTTAATTTTAGTTTTAATAGTAGGTTCCCACTCATCATAGAGTTTTCTAGGGATAGAAACTTTCAACTCAAGTTTTTCTTCATAAGATTGCATCAAGGCATCAACATTGTGTTCGGTAAAGGCCTTATTTTGACTATAAGCATGAGGAGAATCTAGCACTGCAACAAGGAAATACAACCAATTAAAGAGAAATTTTTATAATTAAATTCCTTGAGATCCAAAATAGTGGGTTTAGCAACATCTATGTTTTTATTTCTTTCAATCCCACTTTCATCAATTTCATCATCAAGATCTAGAAACTCCGAATTCTTAGAACGCCTTCTAGGTAAAGGAAGATCATATTAAGTTTCATCAAGATTCATATTGCAAAACAAAGATTTAATGGGGGACACATCAATAACTTTTAGATCTTCATCTTGATTTTCATAGGAATTGGAAGAACACGCTTTAATAAAGGCATCTTTGGAAGCATGCATCCTAGCGGTTCTTTCTTTGCACTCATCAATGGAAATTCTCATGGCTTTGAGAGAATCATTGATATCATGCTTAGGAGGAATAGATCTACGCTTTAAAGAATCAATTTCAAGAGAAATTCTATCAACGTTCCTAGCCAAATCATCAACTTTAAGCAATTTCTCTTCAAGCAAAGCATTAAAATTCTTTTGTGAATTCGTAAACTCTTTAACACTACTCTAAAATTCAGAGGGTATCTTATTAAAATTTCCATAAGAGTTATTGTAGGAATTTCCATTATTATTAGAAGGATTACTAGGATAAGGCCTAGGATTAAAATTCCCTCTATACGCGTTGTTTCCAAAACTATTCCTACAACAAAATTCACATCCATAGATTCATTATTATTCTCAATCAAAGTAGACAAGGGCATATCATTGGGATCAAGAGAAGTATTTTTAGTAGCAAACATCTTCATAAGTTCATCCATCTTTTCACTCAAAACATTGATTTCTTCTATAGCATGCACTTTTTTACTAGAAGATATTTCAGTGTGCCATTGAGAATAATTAGCCATAATATGATCAAGCAATTTTGTAGCATCTCCTAACGTAATTTCCATAAACGTGCCTCCCGCGGCCGAATCTAAAAGATTTCTAGAAGCAAAATTCAATCTGGCATAAAAATTTTGTATGATTATCCATAAATTCAAACCATGAGTAGGGCAATTGCGAAGCATCAATTTCATTATTTCCCAAGATTGGACAACATGCTCATGATCAAGTTGTTTAAAATTCATAATATCGTTCCTAAGAGTGATGATCTTAGCGGGAGGAAAATACTTAGAGAGAAAAGCATCTTTGCACTTGTTCCAAGAATCAATACTATTTTTAGGCAAAGACGAAAACCAAACTTTAGCACAATCTCTAAGTGAAAATGGAAATAACTTCAATTTGACAATATTGTTATCCATATCTTTCTTCTTTTGCATATCACACAAATCAACAAAATTGTTTAGATGAGTAGCGGCACCTTCACTAGGAAGGCCGGCGAACTGATCTTTCATAACAAGATTCAACAAAGCGGTATTGATTTCACAAGACTCATCATTATTAAGAGGAGCAATCGGAGTACTAAGGAAATCATTATTATTGGTATTCGAGAAGTCACACAATTTGGTATGATCTTGCGCCATGGCAATAAGTAATCCAACACACAAGCAAACAGAAAGGCAACGGAAAAAGGCAAACGGGAAAGAGAGGAGGAGATTGGGAAAGAGAGGGCGAATAAAACGGCAAGGGTGAAGTGGGGGAGAGGAAAACGAGAGGCAAATGGCAAATAATGTAATGCGAGAGATAGGGATTGTGATGGGTACTTGGTATGGTTGACTTGCTCTTGCGTGAGCCTCCCCGACAACGGCTCCAGAAATTCTTCTTGCTACCTCTTGAGCACTGCGTTGGATTTCCCCTAAGAGGAGAGGATGATGCAGCAAAGTAGCGTAAGTATTTCCCTCAGTTTTTGAGAACCAAGGTATCAATCCAGTTGGAGACCACACACAAGTCCCTCGTACCTACACAAAACGATAGCTCCTCGCAACCAACACGATTAGGGGTTGTCAATGCCTTCATGGTCACTTACGAGAGTGAGATCTGATAGAGATGATAAATAATATTTTTGGTATTTTTGGTATATAGATGCAAAGTGAAAAGTAAGAGGCAAAGTAAAAACAAAGCAAGTAATAAAGTAATGGAGATTGATATGATGAGAAAAGACCCGGGGGCCATAGGTTTCACTAGTGGCTTCTCTCAAGAGCATAGATATTCTATGGTGGGTGAACAAATTACTGTTGAGCAATTGACAGAATTGAGCATAATTATGAGTTTATCTAGGTATGATCATGTATATAGGCATCACGTCCAAGACAAGTAGATCGAAACGATTCTGCATCTACTACTATTACTCCACTCATCGACCGCTATCCAACATGCATCTAGAGTATCAAGTTAAAAACAGAGTAACGCCTTAAGCAAGATGACATGAATTAGAGGGATAAATTCATGCAATATGATAAAAACCCCGTCTTGTTATCCTCGATGGCAACAATACAATACGTGCCTTGCTGCCCCTTCTGTCATTGGGAAAGGACACCGCAAGATTGAACCCAAAGCTAAGCACTTCTCCCATTGCAAGAACTACCAATCTAGTTGGCCAAACCAAACGGATAATTCGAAGAGACTTGCAAAGATAACTCAATCATACATAAAAGAATTTAGGGACGATTCAAATATTATTCATAGTTAAGCTGGATCATAAACCCACAATTCATCGGTCTCAACAAACACACCGCAAAAAGAAGATTGCATCGAATAGATCTCCACGAGAGAGGGGGAGAACATTGTATTGAGATCAAAAAGAGAGAAGAAGCCATCTAGCTACTAGCTATGGACCCAAAGGTCTGAAGTAAACTACTCACACTTCATCGGAGGGGCTATGGTGTTGATGTAGAAGCCCTCCATGGTGGATTCCCCCTCCGACGGAGCTCCGGAACAGGCCCCAAGATGGGATCTCGTGGATACAGAAGGTTGCGGCGGTGGAATTAGGTTTTGGCTCCTGTTCTGATCGTTTGGGGATACATAGGTATATATAGGAGGAAGGAGTACGTCGGTGGAGCAATAGGGGGGCCACGAGGCAGGGGGCGCTCTGGGGGGGCGCCCCCCACCCTCGTGACCACCTCTGTTACTTCTTGGAGTAGGGTACAAGTCTCTTGGATCACGTTCGGTGACAAAATCATGTTCCCGAAGGTTTCATTCCGTTTGGACTCCGTTTGATATTCCGTTTCTTTGAAACACTGAAATAGGCAAAAAACAACAATTCTGGGTTGGGCCTCCGGTTAATAGGTTAGTCCGAAAATAATATAAAAGTGGAAAATAAAGCTTAATATAGTCCAAAATAGTAGATAAAGTAGCATGGAGCAATCAAAAATTATAGATACGTTGGAGACGTATCAAGGCACCAGTTTTGGGAGCACGATATCTGAATTTTTGGGATATAACAAGACGCGGGTTGAATTTTAGGGACAAGCCTAACGTGTAGTAATATTGTACTTTTACGTACCAAATCAATTCGCACTTCCCTCAACCAAAAAGAAAACAAAAAAAATAAAACTATTCACACCACACAAAGAGAGAGTCTTGCCCCGTTTTACTATACAAATGCTATTCAAAGCTACTCCCTCCTTCCATCTATATAGGGCCTAATGCGTTTTTCATGCTAACTTTGACCAAATATTAGAGCAATGATATATGACATGAAACTTACACAAAGCACACCGTTAACTTCGTCTGTGAAAGGTTCTTTCAATGATATAATTTTCACATTGTGCATGTCATGTACTATTAATCTTGTCAATAGTCAAACGCGGTCTTAAAAATCTCATTACGCCCTATATAGATGGAAGGAGGGATTATGAATCCATGTTATGTCCGATTAATTTTTTTCGCTTGCTGTATAATGCATGTAACCTACTAATACCAACATTTTAGTGCATTCCAAATGTCTATACTACCGCTGCAATTCGAACTAAATTTGAATTCGTTTCTCTATTTCAATAAGAATCTACAATCATGATTGTTGCCAACTTCAACCATCATTCGTGTATTACCTTAATAACATACCACATGATTACTATAGAGATAGATATGAACTATGTGTACTACATGAACTCGAATTCTATTTTTTGAATACACTTGATGTTGATTCCAAATAATAGTACATTTGATGTACTAACTATATATTCATAATCTAAACCATGTTCCATACGTACACCGTGTTTATCAAACAAAGTATAGTGCCCCGCCCCCTACATTATGACAAGTATTTAGACCTGAGTTGCAAAAGCCACACATTAGCCCAAATTATAATCAATGTTCTACATTATGATATCTTCTTCAAGTATTCGTATCCACCTTTTTATAACGAATTATGATCTTTGTTCGTCTTTTACACCTTCACGATCCTCTTCTATTTGTAGCTAGCTAGCGCTAACTTTCTATCGTGCATGCACACGCCCACCCCCCTCACACACCCTTAGCATCCCCTCCATCACGCACGTTCATTATTTCTCTTTAGGTCATCCACCAGCGGTGTGTGTAGGCCCTCGGCTCCTTCTTTTTGGCAGACACTGGTTGATATACCTCTCTAGCCAAGTGTGCCTACAACAAATACATATATACTTCCCCTCTTCTCTTCTCACCGTCCATGCCCCCATATGTCCAATACGATTCCACGCAGGTGCACACTCCCGCCCTTCTTTTCATTAATCACATGCTTGCACACTCCTCCCCCCTCGACATGGTAGGCCTCTCGCACCACCTCCTAGCCACACCCTCTCCCCCTGTCTGCCTCTCCGGACCTTATTTGCTTCTAACACATGCAGGCGTGTATATGAACTGATCTCCCTACATATAGACAGGTCGACTATAATTCGTTTTCACCAAGCACCGATACACTTACCTCGCTAGTTATGTCTCTCCTTTTCTCGGACACACAACGGTTGATCTTCCTATGTAGTTACGCATGCTTACCACAACCATATCTTCTCCCCTCATCATCCTTGAATACCTACCAACCCGTCTCTCACACGCACGTGCATAGACAGACAGACATCCCCCGCCCTCTCTTATTGATATTGCACTCATACCCTCCGTTTGTCTAGCAGGCCTCTCCCACCATTTGTGAGGCGCCACTCCACCACCAACCCTCCGACGCTCTACCTTTGTCTTTTTCCCAACCTTATTCCTCTGCTACATATATTCATGGATGTCGATCGATCTCCCTCACTACATAGCTAGGTCTCTCTCCTTCCCCACACATATACTAGTCGACCGGTCTCTACCCCCCCCCCACACACCGATAGTCAAACATTGTAGGTAGGTAGCCATGCCACGGAGAAGAACTGCACCTCTGCCCTCTCAAATTCCAGTAGGCCAGCCGCCCTATATCTTTGATGTTGGCAAACACAAATTCGATGGTACTCTTTATCGATCACGCAGCCACACACTTCATCCCTGTTTTCAATTCTACCGATATCTTACGTCCATGACTCCGTTTCACACACACTGCATATGTTACATTTTTCTGATTGAGATATCATCAACACATTGCCTCTGTTTCGCACAAACCATCTCTCTCACACCCACCCACATACGTACCTGCACCTAAAGAAGAAGTGCACGCAGGACGCACGTACTCATGTCTCGTTCCCGGCCACACCCGCGCGTGTACACGGTGGAGTTCGTTTCTGTATGAAAAGGCAGCCCACGTGATAATTTGACACATGTAGCGGTTGTTTACTCGAAGGAGGGTCGGGTACCATGCCTAGAATATAAAACGATTGCCGTGGGGAAAATGGAAAAATGGGTTTGTCTCTCGTGAGTCTCGTCACACAATCTCACACAAGGCCATCGTGGCCTCTCTCTCTCAGCATTGGTCAGTGATCCGGCCGCATCCCATCCGCTGGCGGAAAGGGAGGATGTGCATCATCTCTCCGTTCGACGGTGTTGAGGCAGTTTGTCCCGATCTGCGGTACCCGCCGTTCTCTCTGACCAAGCTCCGACGCGGTAGGGCTTCGCCACTTGCTCGCTGCCGCAGTATGGGCAGATCCCGGCCGCTGGCGCCCTCCTAGTAACATCCCGACGACCCTCAGGTACAGCTTCCTTCGGCCTTGCTCCACTGCCCATCTTCCCACGTTGCTGCATGTGGATCTTCTTTAGTTGTTTGCTTAAATCGTATCTCGGCCGGCATACTTTCCATCTTGCAATCTCGTCCTCAAACCATTTTTGATAAACCACCATGTGCTACCTTTCCCTTTTTACATGGAACATGCTTCTTTTTTGTTGGCGTATGTGTCTTCAACTCGTGTTATTGGGCAGTAATTGTTTCCTTTCGACCTCCTTTTGCAAACAGGCCTATCCATTTTCACCTCGTTGCTATTGCGACCTTTTGGTGAACTGCACAAATTACTTATCTGAAGAGTGTTTTGTGCAGTTCCGCCAAAATGTCACACGGGCAATGTTTTTACATTTCTGTGGGACTGCGGAAAGGGAGATTGGTTTTTCTATCCTCCTCATCCAACTCCGTGCCTAATCTTCTCCAACAAGAAGTTAGTCCTAAAGAGAGACCGTAGAGGTGATCGGCTTCTATTTATGTGTGTTATGTTTCATCATCTAGTTCCACTATTATTGTAATCACACTAACTGGATATCTTTGCAAACATGGATGGTCCGCCCGATTTTAGTGGAGCTGCACAAAATGATCAGATTGTGGTGTCCTTCATACACCTCTATTTTGGCTACAGAGCTGTGTGAAACTAGCTGCCAAGCAATGAACAATGTGCCAAGGAAATGGTGCCATACCTACGAACAGCATCGATCAATTATATTTTTTTCTTTATTTGTACACCTTCTCACAACTTTGTCTTCAGTTGTGATGTGAATATTGGCGTTGATCTGCGAACCATTGAGATGCATTAGCCATGGTAGTTTCATTTGTATTTGATGGAATGTTGTAACGAGATAATCTCGAGGCAAGACACGTGAATCCTAAGTTGAAACCTTTTTTTCCTGCGGGAACCAGAGTTGAAACCTTCATAGCATCATAGTACAATTTCATCAAAATTATGCGTACATATAAACAAATCCTGAAGGATTGATAGCAATGCAAGAAACAATTCAACATCGTTTCGCCGACATGTTGGACACCCTTCATCCGGATCCACCTGTCATGCAGCAATATTGAGTGCACAACACAACTTCAGGGAAAGATTCACCCCGGTCGTTGCACCGCAGTAGTAATGACTAGTGAGCAATCAAATCACAGAGCCCCACCTTCACAACCGTAAATTGCTCGGACGAAGCAACCATCATTTCTCTGTTCCTTGAATCCGCTGGTACTCCCATATTCCCACAGTAATAAGTTGCTCGGGCGAATCAACCATCACTATATCCGCTCACGTGTGATGACCACAGGAGCTATCCATTCAGATTGCATGTTAAAAAAAATAAAGGTCGATAACTAATGCGGCAAACTTTCAAAAAAAAAACAAATGCGGTACCTCGGGCCAACGCGGCCAGATCGCTTTTTGCACGAGAAATTACACACCATGTTTCATTGACATGTGGTCCCGTTCCAACATATCAGTGAGACGACGGCGAGTAGTAGGAGTATTTCCAAACCTACGTGTAGGCCGGGGCGCCCCTTCGTGAACCGTGGCAAACTAGCAACCGTCCACCGACTCTTCGCCTTTCCCTCTCCCTCCTCCATTTCCCTTCAGCCCTTCACGCTTTCTTCTGCCATTGTTCGATCATCTTCTCCATGGAGGGAACAGGACGGAAACGACCCCGTTATTCTTGCCCCAATCTGAAAGATGATGTGGTGGAGGAACTCATTGATCGGTGCGACGTTATCACCTCGGCTAGCATGGCAGGTTCTCTCAAGCCCATTCTTGACTCAACTAATAACATCATTACAAGGAACCCAAGAGTCAAGGAGCGGTTTGATCTCCCCTATCTTCTTCGCCGTGACCCTGATGACTGGCACCGTCACGACGGAGGCCTCGCCCTGTGCAAGTTGATGCCGCTTGATAATGATACGTATGATGTTAATATGCCATCACTTGAGGGCAAGGCTTGGGCAGGCGCAAATGGAGATTGGGTTGTTTACATTGGGTCCAACTGCGAGTGGGAACTTGTGAATGTGTACACTCGTGACCGGGTTCCACTTCCAAAAATCTCAGCAGACTGCCCAGAGGTTGAGCACACCGGTATTGTACGCACGTTCAAATACAATCATGGTGACTGTCTTCTATGGAAGATAACATGTTGGGAAAAGGATGAACAAAGCTCACATAAAATAAAAGAGTTGAAGAGCATAGTTTCCCGACGACCGAGGAGGAGCAAGGAACCTCGCGGTGGAGCGTCTGCAAGGAACCTTGCGCGTTTTCCCCTGTTTTTTGCCGCCTGCCCACCTATAAACAACTAAAAGAACATGAACTTTTCGCTAACCACTAGAAACGGTACATCAGGATGCTAAGTTGAAGATGTTTTATACTCCCTCCATTCCAAAATATAAGTCTTTTTAGATATTTCAATAAGGGACTACATACGAAACAAAATGTGTGAATCTACACTCTAAAATATGTACACAAGCCAACTCACTAACTCCATCCGATCCAACTCATCCACATACGCGCACAACATGGAGCACACAACGCACGTACACAAGACGTGCATGCACACACGCTGGGCCGCATAATGCACGTGAATAACACATGCATGCACACACACTCGGCTGCATGGAGGCGTGCGCCATCCGTGGCAACGTCCGGTTCGTCGTGCTACGACGAAACTCGCACGCTACAGCGCATACACATCTCTTGCAGCACCTCTTTGCCGTCATTGCTCAACTACTAGTCGGAGATGAAGACGAGCGCAGCCTCGGCCTTAGAGCTAGCATCGATGGAAAAACACTCATGCTGCAAGCAGACGAGCACATACGGAGTGCCCACGATGTGGTGGTGGTGCGTCCCCAGTCGCCTCTACTCCTTCTACGCATGTTGTCTATCAAGGCGGCTGCATGCTAATGATGATGTGGGTGAGATCTTCTAGGACTCAGATGATGACGAGGAAAATTATGAGACACAAGGTGACGTACACCATCAAGGTCCATGGTCAAGGGGGTGCTAGCAGGTGCTTAGATGTTCTTAGAGCAAGTACAATAGAGCTAAGTCAGCAGGCTATAAGGAATAAACAGTAGTATAATTCTGCTTAGTTGGAGGAAATAGAAGAGGAGAGAGAAGGTAAGCGGGCTCTTCGTGAAGAGCCAGCTCTAGCACGTGCTCCTAGGCACTTTGTACATGTTGACTATAAGACGGGCTGTAGGCTTATAGCCAACAGCTGGCTATACTATTAATGCTCTTTAGATGAGGTGCTAACTGCATTAAATGGCTTAGTAACTCAAGTGTTCAACGCATATGTGCTTAGTTTATTGGTGCCACATCATATTTTATGCCTATGTGGCAGGCTTAGCTGCTATACATGGTGGAGCACTAGGAGAGGCCAAGGCTGGTCATAGTGGGGAGTAACTTGTACTGTAACATATTACTATGTTACTCTACACATCTTTATAAACCGGAAAGGAGGGAGTAGTAACATAGACTAGTGTCATATGCAGAGTATGGGAGCACATGATATTTCCCCGTCCGGACCGATCCCAAGTTGGCTTCTTGTCACGCTCAATATGCGATACTATCCTAAAGAGACTCGAAGGTCCCACCAAGGATAGAACCGCATATTGATACGCTTTTGCAAGGTGGATATCATTACATCAACATTGCATAATAGGTGGGGGTACATACAAAAGGCATACCATGCCACACGAATACAACATCATCTTACATAAGAGCACCATCCGACTATGGATGAAACACAAATAGAAACTCAAATGACATCCACCGTGCTAGCCCAGGCTGTCGACCTGGAACCTATCCCCTGATCGAAGAAGAAGTAGAAGAACTCCAAAATAAGCAAACATCACTCTCGCGTCATGATCATCGCAAAACCTGTACCTGCAACTGTTGTTGTAGTAATCTGTGAGCCACGAGGACTCAGCAATCCCATTACCATGGGTATCAAGACTAGCAAAGATTAAAGGGGAAGGAAGGGGTAAAGTGGTGAGGTTGCAGCAGCGACTAAGCATATATGGTGGCTGACACACGCAAATAAGAGCGAGAAGAGAGCAAACGGAACGGTCGTGAAGCTAGCAATGATCAAGAGGTGATCTTGAACTCCTACTTACGTCAAACATAACCCAGAAACCGTGTTCACTTCCCGGACTCCGCCGAAAAGAGACCATCACGGCTACACACGCGGTTGATGCGTTTTAAATCGGATCTAGTGTAAAGTTATCTACAACCGGACATTAACAAATTCCCATCTGGCACATAACCGTGGGCACGGCTTTCGAAAGTTTATACCCTGCAGGGGTGTCCCAACTTAGCCCATGATAAGCTCTCGCGATCAACGAAGGATATTCCTTCTCCCAGGAAGACCCGATCAGACTCAGAATCCCGGTTTACAAGACATTTCGACAATGGTAAAACAAGACTAGCAAAGTCACCCGATGTGCCGACAAATCCCGATAGGAGCTGCACATATCTCGTTCTCAGGGCACACCAGATGAGCCAGACGTCGGGTTGTCATAGACCCTGGTTGCCCAGGGGGCGCCGGACATCGCTCAGGTTGGACCAACACTCGGAGGAGCACTGGCCCAGGGGGGGGGGTAAAATCAAGATGACCCTCGGGCTCCGGAAACCCAAGGGAAAAAGGGCTAGGTGAGGCAAATGGTAAAACCAAGGTTGGGCCTTGCTAGAGGAGTTTTATTCAAAGCGAACTATCAAGGCGGTCCCATAAATCACCCAACCGCGTAAGGAACGCAAAATCCGGGAACATAACACCGGTATGACGGAAACTAGGGCGGCAAGAATGGAACAAAACACCAGGCATAAGGCCGAGTCTTCCACCCTTTACCAAGTATATAGATGCATTAATAATATAAGAGATATTGTGATATCCCAACCAAAATCCTGTCCACCATGGAGCAATCTTCAACTTCACCTGCAACTAACAATGTTATAAGAGGGGCTGAGCAAAGCGGTAACATAGCCAAGCAATGGTTTGCTAGGAAGGGTGAAAAGGTTAGAGGCTGACATGGCAATTGGGAGGCTTGAAAAACAAATGATAGGTAGCGCAGCATAGCGATAGAACGAAGCAACTAGCATAGCAATGATAGTAGTGAGATCCAGGGTAGCGGTCATCTTGCCTGAAATCCCGCAAGGAAGAAGAACGAGGTCCATGAAGAAGACGAACGGGAGTAGTCGAACGAATCCTCACAAATCCGGAACGAAACCGAAGCTAACGAGAGAAGCAAACCGGAAAGAAGCAAACAACATGGTAAACACACAAGCATAAACATGGCGTGATGCACAAACAAGTATGATGCATGTCCGGTTTAAATGAGGCATGGCATGGCAAAGTGCAACAAACAATACTACAAGTTAAGTGGAGCTCAATCTGCAATGAGTTGTCTATTGACCAAACACCACATCAATTATTTAGTTCACTCTCGTTTATGCTACTCATCAATATTAAATGTTGTTAAACATGGAAAGAGGTGAAGCATAAGAAAACTAACTATTTAGGCAAGTTTAAATGAGGCCGGAACAACAAACAACAATTCCGGAAAATCCTCATGTGCATATTTTAGATTTGGTACTGTTCTGCCCTAAACCATATTTTATCGTTGTTAAACAGGAAAATAATGTGGACCATGTTAAACTAGGCATTTTTCCACCCCATATACATATAAAGAACATTTAATTCCGAGTTGCAGTTATTTAGTTATGAAATAAATCATTTTAACATGGCATTTAAGCAAATTTAAACAAACAGCATTTTAAACATTTTAAACATTGATGAAAGTAGAATATTATGAAACTAGATGAAAAACTAAGCATTTTACATGTTTGAATCATTTTAATCCGATGCACGGTTCCTGAGTTATTATATGCATGAACATGGAGGGTTTTTCTGTAAAAACAGCAATCTCTGGATAAATAGACAAATTTGCAGATCTGAAAAAAAGGTACACGGGCCGAATCTGGCTGGCCCAACATGCTCAGGAGAGGGGCGGGTGCTTCTCACCCTGGGCCAAGGCCCGACTGGAAGCAGAGGAGGCCTGGTGCTGGCTGCGGGCCACGCGGGCAGATCGGGGCGAGGCAGGGCGTAGTCAACGCGCTCGGGGCGCTGACCCCATCGATGCAGGCACGCGGCTGGAGACGAACAGTGCCGCCTACAAGGGAAGCAGGGCTCGAAGAAGGTCGGCTTGGCATCCATGGCAGCAGGGGACTCGGGAACGGCGGCGGACTTGGCGCGATTGCTGGGTCCGCGGAGGAGCAGGTGGCCCATGCAGTAGGACGACGCGTCCACAGTGTGGGCGAGCGATTCGAGCTCCTCTTCTCGAACAAAACAGAGGAGCGGCGCGGCAAGGCGGCGGTGGCTCCGGGAACTTGAATCGGAGGCAGCGAGGAGAGCTGAGGAGGTTGGCGTCGTTCTTGGGCTGGTGGCGCGGCCCTTGCAGGAGAAACACGACGACGACGCGGTTAGCGGCAGCAGCAGGAGGTAACGAGAAACAGAGAGGAAACGCGCTGAGGAGGACCTGCGGGTCGGAGCGGCTGGCGCGCTGACGACGGAGGACGACGAGGGCGCGAAGGTTGAGGCAGGGGGCTCTGGATCGAGCTCTCCTTGATTTGGAGCGCGGAGGGAGCGGGAGACACTCGGCTGGGGGCTCGGGAAGCTCGGGGGCGAGGGCAGCCGGATCCGTTCGGGAACGGGAAGGGGCGGCGGCAGAGGAGCTCTGCTCCGGCGAGCTGGTTCTGGCGACGACGAATGGCGGGGACGAGGCGAGGTGGAGGAGCACGGGGATTTGGCCAGGTGTTTGAAAAAGAGGGAGGATTTTGGATCGGGGAGGATCCTGATGAGGAAGAGACAAGAAGAGTGGCGGCGGTGGAATGGGAAGGATGGGACAAGATCCCTAGATCCTAGGGTTGGACCTATATATATAGCAAGTGGGTTTTGGTTTAGGGGTATTAGGTCCCTCCGATCGTAATCGGACGGACGGAAAAAATAGGCTAGCGAGTCCAATTAAGAAAATGGAGATGTTTTGGGAATGTTGGGGGATGATCCGGACCCAACGGTGACGACCGACCGGTTCGGGTTCGGGGAAGTTTCAGACACACACGCAAGGGGGGTTTGGTCGTCACGGTCAAGAGGGAAGCAAAAACCCGATTGGTCTAGAACGGTCAACGCGTGCAAGGCGATCCGAGGGAAGAAGATGAAGGCAAAGGGAGAAACAGCAACGACAAACGAATGCAAGTTTTAAAACTGACGACAACGGAGTGCCGATGCAATGCGAATGATGCGATGATGAAATGCAAGACATGAACAAGATACAAAACCAAAAAAAAACAAAAACCCAACCACGGAGGAAAATAACATATCGCATCTCCGGAAAAGGCAAGAGTTGGAGTTACAAATATGGAAAGTTGTATCCGGGGCGTTACAACACTCCACCACTACGAGAGGATCTCGTCCCGAGATCTAGGATGGCACCGGAGAGAAAAGAAAGAGGAAGATAAGAGGTAAACCTAAGTTGCTTCTTTGACCAATGAGTGAAACCATGAACCTTGAGAGGTTGAGCAAAATGAAAGAAAGAAAACAACGAAGATGAACAAAGTTGAAAACACTCCATTAGAAAAGAGGAACAAGGGATATGACGAGAACCAAGAGGTTTAGTGATAAGATAGATATTGAAACCACTCCGGTTAAAACTAGATAGAGAAGGAATAAGATTGATATAATTTGGGCAGCAATCCGACTGAAAGAAGAAGGAAAACTTGATAAGATGAAAAGAACTTGACAAGATGACACAACACTCCGGTTAAATGGATAAGCACGAAACGAACATGATCTTGACAAAACGAGATGATGGGTGAAGAGAGCAACATCACAATGCCTCCGGAACGAAAGAATAGACGCTAGATAGTTAGGATAAAGGGGCGGAGAAGAAAATGACAACTTCTGCCACAAATGAGCTTGGAAAGCATCCTTGCAAAGAAGAATTGAACGTAGTTGTTGGAAAATCAACAACGAAAAGCACAAACTTGTTGTGGGCTTATGTCAAACATCTCAAAATGATGAGGTAACAACCGGCCACTAATTGAAACAATTGATTTGACAGATAGCACCAAAGAGATGAAAAACTTCTTCACCGAGAGGATAGGAGAAAACTCGGATCATTGATAAGCACCACAAATAACAACATTCCTTAGGGAAGGCTTTAGGTGAAATCTATACCATGATAACTCCAAAGAAGAGATTGATGGATTTAAAATACCTCATTCTTGACAACATGTGAATCGCGAAGGGAAATTGTCAAGAGTGACATAACACCACCTCAAAAGATAAGATAGAAAGTATTGCACTTCTGAATGCAAGATGAAGAATGCTTGAACTCCTCCAAGCAAAACGTGTGTTCAACACCATGTTTATTTTAGAGTATAGCTTGGCGGGTCATAACTTCGAGAAAAATCTTGAAGAACAATTGAAGAATGAAAGGAATCCTTGATGAACCACCGTAAGAATTCAAAAATGACTGATGAAAGAGAATGAATCACCGTAAGAATATATGATACCAACTTGTAACACCCACGATGCGGCTATATCTCCCACGTGTCGAAGCACGACTTAGAGGCATAACCACATTGTGGTTTTGTTGCAAGAAGGGTCATCTTCACACAATCCCATGTAATGAACAAGAATGGGATAAAGAGTTGGCTTACAATCGCCACTTCACACAATGAACATATAATAAATCATACATCAATCAGAGTACACACATCGTCCGACTACGGACGAAGCCAAAAGAAACGAAGATAACCCAACTGCTAGATCCCCGATCGTCCCAACTGGGCTCCACTACTGATCAACATGAAACGAAACATAGCAACGACCAAGATCTTCGTTGAGCTCCCATCTGTGCTCGGTTGCATCATCTTCACTGGTATCATCGGCACCTGCAACTGTTGTGATAGTATCTTGTGAGTCACGAGGACTCAGCAATCTCAAAACCCGCGAGATCAAGACTATTTAAGCTTATGGGTAGGAAGTGGTAATGAGGTGGAGTTGCAGCAAGCACTAAGCAAAATATGGTGGCTAACATACGCAAGTAAGAGCGAGAAGAGAAGCAACGGAACAGTCGAGAAGCTAGAAGTGATCAAGAGGTGATCCTGAAACTACTTACGTCAAACATAACCCAAAACCATGTTCACTTCCCGGACTCCGCCGAAAAGAGACCATCACGGCTACAGACGCGGTTGATGCATTTTAATTCGGATCTGGTGTCAAGTTCTCTATAACCGGACATTAACAAATTCCCATCTTCCACATAACCGCGGGCACGGCTCTCGAAAGTTTATACCCTGCAGGGGTGTCCCAACTTAGCCCATCACAAGCTCTCACGATCAACAAAGGATATTCCTTCTCCCAGGAAGACCCGATCAAGCTCAGAATCCCGGTTTACAAGACATTTCGACAATGGTAAAACAAGACCAGCAAAGCCGCCCGAATGTGCCGACAAATCCCGATAGGAGCTGCACATATCTCGTTGTCAGGGCACACCGGATTGTCCAAACTTCCGGTAGGCCAGCCCAGAGTTGCCCCTGGTGGCCACCGGCGGCTGACAGGTTGGACCAACACTCACGACGAGCACTGGCCCGGGGGGGGGGGGTAAAATAAAGATGACCCTTGAGTCTGCAGAACCCAAGGGAAAAAGGCTTAGGTGGAAAATGTTAAAACCAAGGTTGGGCCTTGCTGGAGGAGTTTTATTCAAAGAGAGCTGTCAAGGGGGTCCCATAAATCACCCAACCGCGTAAGGAACGCAAAATCAAGGAACATAACACCGGTATGACGGAAACTAGGGCGGCAAGAGTGGAACAAAACACCAGGCATAAGGCCGACCCTTCCACCCTTTACCAAGTATATAGATGCATTAATTAAATAAGACATATTGTGATATCCCAACATAATTCTGTCCATCATGGAGCAATCTTCAACTTCACCTGCAACTAACAACGCTATAAGAATACCAACTTGTCACGCCCAATATGCGATACTATCCTAAAGAGACTCGAAGGTCCCACCAAGGATAGAACCGCATATTGATACGCTTTTGCAAGGTGGATATCATTACATCAACATTACATAATAGATGGGGGTACATACAAAAGGCATACCATGCCACACGAATACAATATCATCTTACATAAGAGCACCATCCGACTACAGATGAAACACAAACATAAACTCAAATGACATCCACCCTGCTAGCCCAGGCTGCCCACCTGGAACCTATCCCCTGATTGAAAAAGAAGTAGAAGAACTCCAAAATAAGCAAACACTGCTCTCGCGTCATGATCATCGCAAAACCTGCACCTACAACTGTTGTTGTAGTAATCTGTGAGCCACGAGGACTCAGCAATCCCATTACCATGGGTATCAAGACTAGCAAAGCTTAAAGGGGAAGGAAGGGGTAAAGTGGTGAGGTTGCAGCAGCAACTAAGCATATATGGAGGCTAACATACGCAAATAAGAGCGAGAAGAGAGCAAACGGAATAGTCGTGAAGCTAGCAATGATCAAGAGGTGATCCTGAACTCCTACTTACGTCAAACATAACCCAGAAACCGTGTTCACTTCCCGGACTCCGCCAAAAAGAGACCATCACGGCTACACACGCGGTTGATGCGTTTTAAATCGGATCTGGTGTAAAGTTATCTACAACCAGACATCAACAAATTCCCATCTGCCACATAACCGCGGGCACGACTTTCGAAAGTTTATACCCTGCAGGGGTGTCCCAACTTAGCCCATGATAAGCTCTCGCGATCAATGAAGGATATTCCTTCTCCCAGGAAGACCCGATCAGACTCGGAATCCCGGTTTACAAGACATTTCGACAATGGTAAAACAAGACCATCAAAGCCGCCCGATGTGCCGACAAATCCCGATAGGAGCTGCACATATCTCATTCTCAGGGCACACTAGATGAGCCAGACATCGGGTTGGCATAGACCCTTGTTGCCCAGGGGGCGCGGACATCGCTCAGGTTGGACCAACACTCGGAGGAGCACTGGCCCTAGGGGGGGGGCGATAAAATAAAGATGACCCTCGGGCTCCGG
This sequence comes from Triticum aestivum, assembly GCF_018294505.1. NCBI lineage: Eukaryota > Viridiplantae > Streptophyta > Magnoliopsida > Poales > Poaceae > Triticum > Triticum aestivum. The sequence continues at coordinate 415,893,276 of NC_057807.1, forward strand.
AAACCCAAGGGAAAAAGGGCTAGGTGAGGCAAATGGTAAAACCAAGGTTGGGCCTTGCTGGAGGAGTTTTATGCAAAGCGAACTGTCAAGGGGGTCCCATAAATCACCCAACCGCGTAAGGAACGCAAAATCCGGGAACATAACACCGGTATGACGGAAACTAGGGCGGCAAGAGTGGAACAAAACACCAGGCATAAGGCCGAGTCTTCCACCCTTTACCAAGTATATAGATGCATTAATAATATAAGAGATATTGTGATATCCCAACCAAAATCCTGTCCACCATGGAGCAATCTTCAACTTCACCTGCAACTAACAACGCTATAAGAGGGGTTGAGCAAAGCGGTAACATAGCCAAGCAATGGTTTGCTAGGAAGGGTGAAAAGGTTAGAGGCTGACATGGCAATTGGGAGGCTTGAAGAACAAATGATAGGCAGCGCAGCATAGCGATAGAACGAAGCAACTAGCATAGCAATGATAGTAGTGAGATCCAGGGTAGCGGTCATCTTGCCTGAAATCCCGCAAGGAAGAAGAACGAGGTCCATGAAGAAGACGAACGGGAGTAGTCGAACGAATCCTCACAACTCCGGAACGAAACCGAAGCTAACGAGAGAAGCAAACCGGAAAGAAGCAAACGACATGGTAAACACACAAGCATAAACATGGCATGATGCACAAACAAGTATGATGCATGTCCGGTTTAAATGAGGCATGGCATGGCAAAGTGCAACAAACAATACTACAAGTTAAGTGGAGCTCAATCTGCAATGAGTTGTCTATTGACCAAACACCACATCAATTATTTAGTTCACTCTCGTTTATGCTACTCATCAATATTAAATGTTGTTAAACATGGCAAGAGGTGAAGCATAAGAAAACTAACTATTTAGGCAAGTTTAAATGAGGCCGGAACAACAAACAACAATTCCGGAAAATCCTCATGTGCATATTTTAGATTTGGTACTGTTCTCCCCTAAACCATATGTTATCGTTGTTAAACAGGAAAATAATGTGGACCATGTTAAACTAGGCATTTTCCACCCCATATACATATAAAGAACATTTAATTCTGAGTTACGGTTATTTAGTTATGAAATAAATCATTTTAACATGGCATTTAAGCAAATTTAAACAAACAACATTTTAAACATTTTAAACATGGATGAAAGTAGAAGATTATGAAACTAGATGAAAAACTAAGCATTTTACATGTTTGAATCATTTTAATCCGATGCACGGTTCATGAGTTATTATATGCATGAACATGGAGGGTTTTTCTGTAAAAACAGCAATCTCTGGATAAATAGACAAATTCGCAGATCTGAAAAAAGGTACACGGGCCGAATCTGGCTGGCCCAACATGCTCAGGAGAGGGGCGGGTGCTGCTCACCCTGGGCCAAGGCCCGATTGGAAGCAGAGGAGGCCTGGCGCTGGCCGCGGGCCACACAGGCAGATCGGGGTGAGGCAGGGCATAGTCAACGCGCTCGGGGCGCTGACCCCATCGATGCAGGCGCGCGGCTGGAGACGAACAGGGCCGCCTACAGGGGAAGCAGGGCTCGAAGAAGGTCGGCTTGGTGTCCATGGCAGCAGGGGACTCGGGAACGACGGCGGACTTGGCGCAATTGCTAGGTCCGCGGAGGAGCAGGTGGCCCACGCAGTAGGATGACACGTCCACGGCGCGGGCGAGCGGGCGAGCGGTTTGAGCTCCTCTGCTCGAACAAAATAGAGGAGCAGTGCGGCAAGGCGGCGGTGGCTCCGGGAACTTGAATCGAAGGCAGCGAGGAGAGCTGAGGAGGCCGTCGTCGTTCTTGGGCTGGTGGCGCGGCCCTTGCAGGAGAAACACGACGACGACGCGGTTAGCGGCAGCAGCAGGAGGTAACGAGAAACAGAGAGGAAACGCGCTGAGGAGGACCTGCGGGTCGGAGCGGCTGGCGCGCCGACGACGGAGGACGACGAGGGGGCGAAGGTTGAGGCAGGGGGCTCTGGATCGAGCTCTCCTTGATTTGGAGCGCGGAGGGAGCTGGAGACGCTCGGCTGCGGGCTCGGGAAGCTCGGGGGTGAGGGCAGCCGGATCCGTTCGGGAACGGGAAGGGGCGGCGGCGGAGGAGCTCTGCTCCAGCGACCTGGTTCTGGCGACAAGAATGGCGGGGACGAGGCGAGGTGGAGGAGCATGGGGATTTGGCCAGGTGTTCGAAAAAGAGGGAGGATTTTTGATCGTGGAGGATCCCGATGAGGAAGAGACAAGAAGAGTGGCGGCGGCGGAATGGGAAGGATGGGATAGGATCCCTAGATCCTAGGGTTGGACCTATATATATAGCAAGTGGGTTTTGGTTTAGGGGTATTAGGTCCCTCTGATCGTAATCGGACGGACGGAAAAAATAGGCTAGGGAGTCCAATTAAGAAAATGGAGATGTTTTGGGGATGTTGGGGGATGATCCGGACCCAACGGTGACGACCGACCGGTTCGGGTTCGGGGAAGTTTCAGACACGCATGCAAGGGGGGTTTGGTCGTCACGGTCAAGAGGGAAGCAAAAACCTGATTGGTCTAGAACGGTCAGCGTGAGCAAGGCGATCCGAGGGAAGGTGATGAAGGCAAAGGGAGAAACGGCAACGACGAACGAATGCAAGTTTTAAAACATGACGACAACGGAGTGCCGATGCAATGCGAATGATGCGATGATGAAATGCAAGACATGAACAAGATGCAAAACAAAAAAAAACAAAAACCCAACCACGGAGGAAAATAACATATCGCATCTCCGGAAAAGGCAAGAGTTGGAGTTACGAATATGGAAAGTTGTATCCGGGGCGTTACACTTCTCACCTTCTTGGCCCAACAAAAACCCCTCCCCCTTCCCGCGCGCACTTCCCACCCGGCGCCAGCTGAGCCCGCCGCTCCACATTGATGGCAAGTCAGTGCGACGCGACCTCTCACTGCTTTCGCCATTGAAGCGGTGCGCCGACCGAGGGCACCGCCCGCTGCACGCCCGACATTTCAGACTACACAGTGGATAGTAACTTTTAGAGCAAGTACTATAATTAGATGACATAATCAGGCTATAAGGATTTAAATATAGTATTTGTGCTTAGTTGAAGGAGAGAGAAGATGAGAGAGAAGAGAAGCGGATTGTAAACATGTAGCCGATTGTACTCCAACATACTCTACTTTGTGAGACAAAAGGTGGGGCCATTATTAATGATATTGTATTTATACTAAAGGGACTAACGGACGCCTTAATTACTCCATTTTTTCTGAGACAAACCTTGGTGGGGCTATTATTGGCTTTTTTTGAGCTATTATTGACTTGGACGTGTGGTTTGGGGGCCAAAGGCCTACTATTATACTCTGACCTGACATGCTCTACCCTAGCCGCCGTTGTATCATATGGTTTCACACCGTTTTAGATCTTAGCGCCACCACGCAATTCTTCTCCAGCCCTCCTTCCGGCGTGCACCATGAGAAGGGACAACAGTCCTCCGAACCCCGCCTTTCATGATCCTGTACGGGAGAGGGGCGATCAGGTTTTTGGGGAGCACACTCCTGTGACTGCTGCCAGCGACGACTTCCTTAATGACAGCCTTCTTCCCCGACCTCGGTAACCTCTTCATCAACGACATGAGTGAAAACATCAACCACATCGGTTCTGCTCCCGCTGTACAATATGTGATTCTGTCCTCCTGGTTTAGTCCGCATCATTACTTTGATGTTTGCAATTGTTGTCATGATCTATTTACTGCTGATTCACATTAAATCTCATACTAAATTTCTCATATATTCAACAATCCAATACAAAAACCTGATCACAAGCAATTTACTCCAAGTGGTTTTGCTGCACTTTTGAAGCTGCCTACTTTTAAGCGGGTGCAATATAAAAGGTGGCGCACAAGAGCAGTATATTGGTTTCACATCATGTACTACTATGATGCCACTAAGGGTAAGCCTGAGGGCGATCTTAATCCTACACAACAGGAAGCTTTTCAGAACATGGATACCCTCTTCAAAGCCGCCCTGCTGAGTGTTCTTGACGATTCAATTGTGGATTCGTATATGTTGTTTCACAGCGGCAAAGCCATGTGGGCTGCACTCGAGGCCACGTTTGGGCCTTCGGGCGCTGGCAACGAGTTGTACGTCATGGAGCAATTATGTGACTACAAGATGACTAATGAGCGCTTTGTTGTTCAGCAGACTCATGAGATACAGTCACTCTCTAAGGAACTTGAGTACTTTAAGTGTGTGTTGCCGGACAAATTTTTTGCTGGGACCATCATTGCCAAGCTTCCACCTTCATGGAACGATTTTGCTACTTCTCTGAAAAACAAGAGACATGAGTTTTCTATTGTGGATCTCATTAGCACTCTTGATTTTGAGGAGAAGGCGAGAGCAAAAGACACACGTGCTCGGGTCCCCGAGGGAGCTTCTAGTGCCCACATGGTACACGAGAAGAACTTCCAGCCCAACCAGCCCCAAAACAATAAGAACAAATCTTAGGGGAAAGGCAAGTTTGATGCGAAGACAAGCCATCACATTCTACCAACCTCTAGAAGAATTCTCATAATGGGAAGGGATACAAACCTCAATTTTGGTAGCACTGCAGAAAATTTATATGGCTGCATCTACCTGCTGTCAGCTAACCTCATGGTGCTCCAGGTATTCCTACATTCGTAACTAGGTACAATGACCACCGCAAGATGAAATTAGCTTATTCGTACGTTGACTTGCTGAATGCAGTGTGGAACGATCCTATCATGTGTGGAGGAGCAAACAAGCAGTGCAGCCGAAGGTGGAAATCAACCAAGGACTTATGAAATTATATGTGATCTTCCTCAGGGAGGTCAGTATCCCCTTCGTCCAGATGATCGTGTTTTGTCATGTCGAGCTATTGATATGTACTACTGTTTTGCAACACCGTTTAAGTATAGCTACCATTTTCCTATCTTTTCAGATTCAGGACAATGAATATGATATCAGGGGAACTACACAATATGGACCCATGTTGAGTCATCTCTATTGCCTCATGTGTTTGCTGCAAATGTGTCAGCATCAATTGCAAGATGAGGCAGCTAGCTAGCTGTGGAGTTGCCAACATGATCAAAGTGCTCGCAACATTGAGAAGAAACTAGGATGCCCAGGAAATTAATGCGTGCGCAGGGAGGCCCTTTGCTCAGAGAAGCATCAACCGGTTTTCTTTATTTCCACACCTTCTCACAATTTTGTATATTGGTTATAGTATGGTGAATCATTGAGATGCATAGACATGCTGAACTTTTGTTCTTCTCAATGTTAGTTTAATGTGAGTGTCTGCATCCAGTACCGCATCCTCTAATTTGGTGGATGCACACAGAGAAAATAAATCTCCTTAATTTACTCCATAACCACCCTATTAAATAGGCCTAGTAACAAACTAGGTGCATGCAGTGGCCGGCGGGAACATGCATCCTGCATGCATGGCCGGTCATGCAGCAACGCAAAAGAAGAGAGAGGTTCTTGGGGAAAAGCGAGTACTTAGTGCAGCGGGCCTTATAAACATGAACAACTTGCTTTCCTGCTTCCGTCTCCCCACCCAATTCCCCCCGCTCCCCAATCTTCCTCATTCGTCCAGAAAACCCCGCTCACCTTCTTCCTCACTCGTACAGAAAATGCCTGCTCCTCTTCTTCCACTCCTACAGAAATCCCCAGCCCTCCTTCTTCCCCACTCGCACTGCCACTAGGCTCGTCTCTGGCTACTCTGCTCAAACCCGTGAGCTTGGCGCGACGCCCACAAGGAAAATGGAGTCGGCTAGCCCCAGCGCCAAGAAGATGAGGCTCCCGCCAGGGCGACGCCGGTTGTAGATCCCGCACCCGGTAGCATGGGGATAAGCGACGAGCCCCCCCCCCCACCCGGATCTTAGGAACCGGTAGAATCTCCGGTGGACCGCATCAGCGATCTCCCGGACGTCATCCTTGAGGAGATCATCTCGCTTCTCCTCACCAAGGATTGCTGCCGCACACAAGTCCTCTCAACTCGGTGGCGCCCTCTATTGCGCACCGCGCCCCTCAATCTCGACTATCATCAGATATCTGTCCTTCCTGAATTTGATCTCATCAGAGCCATCGTCTCTTCTCACCAGCAGGGCCCCGTTAAATGCCTCTGCATCCCGACAAGCTACCTGTTGTCCATACCCGGCAAGGTGGACGCTTGGCAGACATCCACTGAATTCGGAAAACTCCAGCAGTTTGAGTTCTACCATTACCACGAAAGTTTCATACCACGAACATACCAAGAATTCGTGCCCACACCACCGTTGTCCATATCGCGGTTTTCCTCCTCCCTCCACACCGCCACCTTCGCCCGGTGCCATCTACCAGACAATCTGGTACAAATGCTTCGACTCCCACTGCTGAAAAAACTTTCGCTTCTGGTGGTTTATCTGTCGGAGGCCTCACTGCACAGCATCATCCACTCCAGTTGCCCTTCCCTGGAGCGCTTGCTGATTGTTTTGGGAATAGAAATCGGTATCAGTTGTCTCCAAATAAAGTCGCCTCACCTTAAAAGCATTGGAATTTGTTTTGAAGGACAACAGCTCATCATCGAAGATGCCCCTTCACTTGAAAGGTTGCTCCTTCATAATTGTTGTACACCTTCAGAAATAACTGTCATCTCTGCGCCGAAACTGGAGACCTTGGGTGTAATTCGTGACCCGTTTAATAATCACAAGGAGTTGGTGTTTGGCTCCTCACCTTTTCAGGTACCGTATATTATCATCTACACATTTGTAATCATATGCTGCATTTTTCATTTATGCGCATAAGTTTTATATCATCTTGGATTACACTTTGGGTACTAATAGTATGTTATATGCTCAATGAAGAGTTCGTCCATTGATAGCCTATCAATGTTGCTGGATTCTGTCAAGATCATATATATCAGAATGTATAGTTTTGATCTGGACATATTTTTGGCTTGGTGCGATGCTTTCGATCTCTGGAGAATTTATACATAGAGGTGATGATTTCATGCACATTGAAAGCCCATATATATTGTACTAGAATTAACTGTTCAGCTGTCGTTCTTTCGACATACTCTTTTTTCAGACCTTAAATGTTTTCAATCTTCATGTCTACTTAGGCAGAACCACATGGAGAAAAACATATAACCAATCACTGGCGTAATAAGCACAAGGACTTTCTCAGTTCTCATGACATTCGTTTGAGGACAATAACGATGGGACGATATGCATCCAACCAGGCAAACAGAAGCTTTGTCACATTCTTCCTGTTGAATGTGAGGTTACTATAGTCCATGAGGCTTAATTTTTACAGCAAGACATTTCTCACGGACGAACATGTTGAACAGCAAAAAAAGAAGTTTCAGGTGGACAAATGGGCTTCTAAACGTGCTCGGCTTCTATTTACAACAAGTTGTAGAAATCCTAAAATAATTTTTCTGCACAGGATGTTGATTTTATGGATCATACCAATCCATTTGTTTGTGACTGCAAAAAAGAGTGGTTGGGTTAGATGTTACTATCATGTTCAATCTGGGTTTTGTCTAAAAATTTGATGAACAATTAATCCTTGGGCTTTTTGTACCATTTGTATGCTTGACTTGCATGTTGTTGCACTCGTACTCCCCTCCACCTGCCACTACACTGCCGCATCTTCCATGGCTGCTGTTCGTTCCCATCCGAGGCCTTGCGTTGTTCTCTGCCTTGGTTAGCTCGTTGTGCTCGCCGCCGTCCGGTGTTGTCAACATGGTCAACAACCAAGAGGAATCAGGAGATGACTATACGTGGAGAGGCTGACAGTAGGGACCCACCAGGGTCATTGCATTTCGCAAGCAGGTGCCTCGTTATTACAAGCCAAAACAATACTTCCTCCTAATTGTTTGACAACTAGGTTCCACGCCATTGTCAATGTAGTCAATAAACGAGAAAATTACACAACGAGCAGATAACACCAGGGACCCAGCAGCTCGCCCAGTTGTTTTTCAGTCAGAGACGGAGCTCAACTGTGCGCTGTGCGGGGGCTGTGGCCCGTCTAGCCCACGCTTACACTTTTACTAAACACATGATGAGCCCAGTTGATATTTTTTCTTTCTGAAATTGGCTAGCCCAGTTCTTTTTTTGGAGAATACCAAAACCAAGGCCTACTTGCTTTTCTCAGCCCTGCTGGGCTGCAAATCTTTCATGACAAGGAGGGATAAGAAATGGGCTTCCCCAGAAAACGAGCTATAAGTTGTAAGAAATGGGCTGTAAATTTTTAAACCAAAGCCAACTGGCAATTACATTAAAATATCATCTTTTCACCCACATGATAAACTACTCATACAAATGCATCTTCATGTTCCGTGCAACGAATGGGCATCTTGCTAGTTAAGATTCTAAATTTCATTCATTTTTTTGCGGAGAATTGTTTTTTGAATTTTATTTTGATATAATTTTTTGAAAACTATTTTGAACGTGACTAAAAATTTCGTGATTAAAAGAGTTCGGACCCCACCGAAATATGCAAAATTTCGTTGAATTTTTTAGCAGTGCCCAGAATATATGGTCCGTAATGCTAATAAAAAGAATATGGGCTTCAAATATCCTTAAGAATTAGCAAATGGGTTGTAAATTATTGAAAATAATGGCTAATGGGTTGTATGCTGTTTTCCACAGATTTGGAGGCTGACTTCTGGGCCTACTAGGTTGACAATGACGCTGTCCTAATTTTTTTTGACGTGTACGCAAGGCTTTGTCAACTTAGTCAACACACAACAGTGACTGTTGGATGTCCATCCAACGGCCGCCGTGCTTCTTCAATCTCTGATCTTCCTGCTCCAGCCGCCTAAACCAGCGCCGGAGGGACTGCCTGCTCCCTCCTCCCGTGGCTGGCTGTGCTGCCGCTAGGCCATCCCTCTAACCACCCACACATCTTGTTATTTTCCGGCGACGTCAGCCTCACCCCGTAGCCGACTAGTCAGCGCTCGTTCTCCCCTCAGCGTGGGCATCTGCTGCGGTGGCTTCGCCGGCTCCGGGTGGTTCTCTTCCTGGGTCCCGCCCTCATCCACCGCGTTTGTGGTCTCGGCGCGGCGAGGTCAACATGTTCAACAAACAACAGCCATCGGAAGAGGCTGACAGTAGGGGCCCACACAGGAAAATGCCTCCTTATTACGCGCAAAATAATGATTCCTCCACCTGATAGCCGGGACCCACCGGAAGGGCCTCCTTATTATGCGCAAAAACGTTCCCCCCGCAGTCAGCTCGGACCCACCGGAAATGCCTCCTTATTATGCATAAAAAAATGAATACTCCCCCTGCTAGCTGGGACTCACCTTAGTGGGAGGCTGACTTGTGGGCCTACTAAGTTTACGGGGACGGAGGGCTTTGTCAACTTAGTCAATATGAACGACTATAGCTCCAGTGACCGTACGATGTCCACCCAACGACCCTAGTGCTTCTTCAACCTCTGGTCTTCATGCTCCAGCCGCCCAAAGCAGCGCCGGTCGTGCCGCGTGCTCCTACCTCCCGTGGCCAGTTGTGATGCCGCGGAGGCCTCACCACCACCTACTACTCCCACCGCTGGCCAGGCCATCCCTCTACTCACCCACACACCCTGTTATTCTGCGGCAACGGCAGCCTCACCCTCGTACTTCTCTTCGCGTGGGCATCCACTGCTGCGTCTTCCCCGGCTCCGCATTGCCCCTTCCTAGGCCTCGCCGTTGTCCACCGCCGTGGTGCTCTCAGCGCGGCGTGGTCAATGTGGTCAACGACCGACTTCCATCATAAGAGTACTCTACATGGAGAGGCTGACAGCTGGGTCCATAGCGGCCGCAAGGAAGTGCCTCCTTATTATGCGCAAAATAATTATTCCTCCACCTGACAGCGGGGACCCACCGGACGGGCCACCATATTTGACAAAAAAAATGTTTCCCTCCTGATAGCTGGGACCCACCAGCTACACCTTCACATGCAAGGAAGTGCGTCCGGGCAAAAAAAACAAAACTATTCGCCCCCCTGACTGCTGGGACCCACCAGCTACATCTTTGCACGTAAGGAAGTGCATCTGGGCAAAAAAAACGATTCGCCCCCCTGACTACTGGGACCCACCAGCTACATCTTCACACACAAGGAAGTGCATCCGGGCAAAAAAAACAAAACGATTCGCCCCCCTGACTGCTGGTACCCACCAGCTACATCTTTGCAGGCAAGGAAGTGCTTGACAGTCGGGACCCACCTGGTCGAAGCGTATGTAGCATTGTCATTCTGGTCGCGAATGTGTACGTACATACTGGTCGATGTAGAGGCGCGCATGTGTCATAGTAGAGGCGCGCACGTGTCGTAGTAGAGGCGCGCGTGTAGCATGTACACATACGTACATCGGCGAGGGTGCAAGAAAGAAAATATGGCCACGTACGTACATACAGGCAGGGTCTCGAACGCCTACTCGCGCATACAAACATGGCTGGGTCAGAATGGAGAAACAACGTCGTCGTCATGTTCATGGGGAGCCAATCGGCTGGGTCGGAACGGAATGCGTGGCCGTGTTCATCGGGAGGGCTTGGATGGAACAGGCGATGGAAACGAGGCCTGACGTAGCGCACAACGGAGGAAACGGACCTCCTACGTTCGGAACGGGGTCCTGTTGATCGGGAGGGGTGTGGTGTACCGCAAAACAGAGGAAACGGACCTCCTACGGTCGAAACGGGGGTCCTGTTGATCGGGAGGGGTGTGGCATACCGCAAAACGAAGGAAACGGACCTCCTACGGTCGAAACGGGGGTCCTGTTGATCGGGAGGGGTGTGGCGTACCGCAAAATGGACAAAACAGACTTGTGTTCGAGCGCTACGGTCTAAACGGGGGTCCTGTTCATCGGGAGGGGTGTGGTGTACCGCAAAACGGGACTCCATGGGATACTGTTCATCTTCACCATCGACCTCCTCCAGCCTCCACGGGCTCCTGTTCATCCAGCCTCCACCGCTGGCTACTCCACCGGCTACTGTTGAACCACCCCTCCATCGTCTACTGTTCATCCACCCCTCCACCGTCTACTATTCATCCAGCCCTCCACACCACGGGGTCCTATTCAAGCACCCCTCCACGACCACCCCTCCACCGTCTACTGTTCATCCAGCCCTCCACACCATGGGGTCCTGTTCATCCAGAGGCAATGCCACCGCTCACTGTTCATCAACCCCCCCCCCCCCCCCCCCCGCAACGCTCACTGTTCATCCAATCGATCGGCTTCAGTTAGCAGCAGTAGCGAAGGAACCGCTCCATCGGGTTCAGTTAACAGCCATCGGTCGATCGCTCGGGTTCAGTAACGCGTAGCCTGTAGTGCAATCGCTCGGGTTCAGTTAGAGCCCAACGCCTCGCTCGGGTTTAGTTAGAGCCAACGCCTCGCACGTGTATGAGAGAAACGCGCATCGCTCGGCCCCCGACCTCCCACCGTAACCGGCAACTCCCTGAAATTTTCCTCCCCCTTGCTTCTACCACGGTTTTTTCCGTCATGGACGGCCCAAAGAATGTCATGCAGATGCGTCTCCGGCATGCCCAGGATGAAAAGCCCATTTTCTGTCATGAATTTTTGTCATAGAAGTAGGAGCCCACCACATCTATGATGACACCGGGTTTTGTCACAATTATCGTCATAGAAGTGTCATATGTATTACAGAATTTTTTTTTGTTCGGCCCAAAATGTCACGGTTGTTCCTTTTTTTTGTAGTGTCACCTCCCGAGTGATCACGGCCCGATAGTATAGCAAGGCAGACTGAGAATAATGTAGGGCCACTGACGATAAACTAGCATCCTATAGTAAGCATTTAGGATTGCGGGTAAGGTATCAACAACTGTAGCAACAATGACACGCTATGCAACAGAATAGGATTAACCGAACAGTAATATGCTACACTACTCTAATGCAAGCAGTAGAGGGAAGAATAGGCAATATCTGGTGATCAAGGGGGGGGGGGCTTGCCTGGTTGCTCTAGCAAGAAGGAGGGGTCGTCAACTCCGTAGTCGTACTGGGTAGCAGCGGCGTCGGTCTCGTAGTCTACCGAGAGAAGAGGGGGATGAAACAATAAATATAAAGGAAACATAAGCATGACGAAGCAAGACATGACAATGAGCGGTGCTAGGTGTGCCCTAACGCGGTAGTAGGTGATACCGGCGAAAGGGGGAAACATCCGGGAAAGTATCCCCGATGTTTCGCGTTTTCGGACAGGTGAACCACAGGTGAAATGTTGCAGGTTCACTATGCTAGGGATGCGTGGCAGACGAACGGGCCGCGTATCCGGTTCCGTCTCGTCGTTCTGAGCAACTTTTATGTACAAAGTTTTTCCATCCAAGGTACGGTTTATTTTATATTAATTTTAAAAGATTTAATTTGTTTCTAGAATTTATTTAATTAGAAATGGTAATTATGACATTAGCGTGAGGTCAGCATGATGTCATCAGTCAACCATCTGTTAACTGGGTCAACAGACGCGTGGGTCCCGTTCGTCATAGTCTCAGTTTAACTAAAAGTAGTTAGTTTTTATTAGTTGAATAATTAGTTTTATTTATTTAATTAAACAGATTAATTAAGTTAATTAAGTAATTTTATTACTTATTATTTTTTATATCTTTTTTCTGAAAAAAAAAATTCCAGAGGGGGCACTGTTAGTGGCCCCAGGGCCAAATGGGGCGGTTCGGACGCTGGTGCCCGATAGGGCACCGGGGGGGCAGGCGAGGCGTGAAGCAAGGCTAGGCCACGGTGGGGCGCTGGCCGGAGGTGGCGCTCGGCTACGGCCGAGAAGGAGCTGCGGCAGTGGCCGCGGGGAGGCTAGGCCGGAGTCGCAGGGGAAGGCGGGCGGTGACCGAAGGTAGCGCTGAGGGGCGAGGTGGCGCGGGGTGATAGGGTGCACTGGGCGCGCAGCAGAGGGAGCCGGGCGCGGCCAGGCCAAGCTCCAACACGGACCACGACGATGCAGGGAGCAGGCGGAGAGGGGCTCAACCGTGCGGCAGTGACGGCAACGCGCATGCAGGTCAGGGGCGCGTCAGAGCGAGCTCCGGGCGCGGGTGTGGCCGTGGTCTTGCGCGCACAAGAACAAGGGAAGGAGGAGGAAGGGCGGAGCTCATGGTACCGGTAGGGGGAAAAGGCAGAGGGGGTCGGGGTGGTCGACGGGGACGACGGCGACGTGGAGGAAGTAGTCCGGTGAGGAAGCTCCGGGGCGACGGCGACGTGGAGGAAGTAGTCCGGTGAGGAAGCTCCGGGGCGACGGTGGTGAGGTGACGGCGTCGAGGATGGGCGCCAGCGACGGGGTTGGCGACGAGCGACAAGGTGTGGCCGCGTCTTCAGGAGGGCGTCACGCGAGGGAGAGGAGGGGTGAGGCAACGGCGACGTGATCCAGCAGCGGTGGCGGGACGACGCCGAGGTAGCGAACAACAAACAGCGATGGGGTCGCAGCCCTCAATCCTGATCGGGAGGAAGTGGAGCGAGTGGGAAGTGGGGGGTTGGGGAGCGGTTAGGGTTTGCGGGAGGTGAGGGAAATAAGGCGAGTGGGGGGCGGCCGGTTGGGCCAGTGGGTTGGCCAGCTAGGCCTTCTGGCCCAGTTGGCCAGGGGGCCTTTTCCCTTTTTTTGTTCTGTTTTCTTTTCCTTTTTTTATTCTATTACTTTTCTGTTTTCTTTTATTTTAGTTTTATAAAATTTAAAAGCGACAACTAATTTGGTGTTATTAAATAGGTCGCAGCCTCAAATATTTTGGCACTTTAAATAAAGTATTTTGCATTTGCTTATTTTCTTAAAAGCATTTTAGATAATTGTTGTTTCACTGTTTTAGTTTATTTAGTGCATTTAAGTATTTTATTAATAGATGATTTCTTCACCAACATTTATTATGGATTATTTGACACATTAGGAACAACTTAGTTTTGACTTTTGAAAACTTTATTTGTTTTGACTTTAATTCAAATTCGAATTTGGATCGGTTCTGAACTAACGCGAGATTATCAACAATAATCGAGGTGATGTGGCATCATTACCAGAGGGTTACTCTAGCTTGATTACCCGGGCATCACAAACTACCTTTATAACCTAGTACAAATAATTTCACACTAAAATTGAACTAGTTCTATAACCAAGTACAAATCATTTTACACTAGAGTAGAACTAGCTCTATAACCTATTAAAAATAATTTTACACTAGAAATGAACTAGCTCTATAACATAGTACAATTAATTTTACACTTGAATTGAACTAACTCTATAACCTAGTACAATTTTTTTACACTAAAGTTGAACTAGCTCTGTAACTAAGTACAAATAAGTTCACACTAGAAATAAACTAGCTCTATAACCTGGTACACATAATTTTACACTAGCATTGTACTAGGGCTATAACCTAGTACAAATCATTTTACACTAGAGTTGAACTAGCTCTATGACCTAGTACACACAATTTTAGACTAGAGTTGAACTACCTCTATAACCTAGTACAAATAATGTTAAACTAGAGTTGAACTTGCTCTATAACCTAGTACAAATCATTTTACACTATAGTTAAACTACCTCTATAACCTAGTACAAATAATTTTACACTAGAATTGATCTAGCTCTATAATCTAGTACAAATAATTTTACACTAGAGTTGAACTAGCTCTATAAACTAGTACACATAATTTTCCACTAGTGTTGAACTAGGGCTATAAGCTAGTACAAATCATTTTACACTATAGTTGAACTACCTCTATAACCTAGTACAAATAATTTTAAACTAAAATTGAACTAGCTCTATAACCTAGTATAAATCATTTTACACTAAAGTAGAACTAGCTCAATAAACTAGTACAAATAATTTTACACTAGAAATGAACTAGATCTATAACCTAGTACAAAAAAAATTACCCTAGAGTTCAACTAGCTCTGTAACCAAGTACAAATAATTTTACACTAGAAATAAACTAGCTCTATAACCTGGTGCACATAAACTTACACTAGCATTGTACTAGGGCTTTAACCTAGTACAAATCATTTTACACTAGAGTTGAACTAGATCTATGACCTAGTATACACAATTTTAGACAAGAGTTGAACAAGCTCTATAACCTACTACAAATAATTTTACACTGGAGTTGAACTAGCTTTATAACCTAGTACAAATAATTTTACTATAGAGTTGAACTAGCTCTATAACCTAGTACAAATCATTTTACACTATAGTTGAACTAGCTATATAACCTAGTTCAAATAATTTTACACCAGAATTGAACAAGCTCTATAACCTTGTACAAATAATTTTACACTAGAGTTGAACTAGCTCAATAACCTAGGACAAATAATTTTACACTAGCGTTGAACTAGGTCTATAACCTAGTACAAATCATTTGACACTATAGTTGAACTAGCTCTATTATCTAGTACAAATAATTTTACACTAGAGTTGAACTAGCTCTATAACCTAGTACAAATCATTTTACACTAGAGTTGAACTAGCTCTATGACCTAGTACACACAATTTTAGACTAGAGTTGAACTAGTCTATAACCTAGTACAAATAATTGTAAACTAGAGTTTAACTAGCTCTATAACCTAGTACAAATAATTTTACACTAGAGTTGAACTAGCTCTATTACCTAGTACAAATAATGTTACACTAGAGTTGAATAAGCACTATAACCTAGTACAAATCATTTTACACTATAGTTGAACTAGCTCTATAACCTAGTACAAATAATTTTACACTAGAATTGAACTAGCTCTATAACCTAGTACAAATAATTTTACACTAGAGTTGAACTAGCTCTATAATCTAGTACACATAATTTTACACTAGCGTTGAACTAGGGCTATAAGCTAGTACAAATCATTTTACACTATAGTTGAACTACCTCTATAACCTAGTACAAATAATTTTATACTAAAATTGAACTAGGTCTATAACCTAGTAAAAATTATTTTACACTAGAGTAGAACTAGCTCTATAACCTAGTACAAATAATATAACACTAAAAATGAACTAGCTCTATAACCTAGTACAAATAATTTTACACTAGAATTGAACTAACTCTTTCATCTTGTAGAAAAAAATTTACACTATAGTTGAACTAGCTCTATAACTTATTGCAAATAATTTTACAGTGGAGTTGAACTAGCTCTATAACCTAGTACAAATAATCTTACACTAGCGTTGAACAAGCTCTATAACCAAGTACAAATAATTGTACACTAGAAATGAACTAGCTCTATAACCTGGTACACATAATTTTTCACTAGCATTGTACTAGGGCTATAACCTAGTACACATCATTTTACACTAGAGTTAAACTAGCCCTATGACCTAGTACACACAGTTTTATATTATAGTTGAACTAGCTCTATAACCTAGTACAAATAATTTTAAACGAGACTTGAACTAGCTCTGTGACCTAGTACATGTAATTTTACACTATAGTTGAACTAGCTCTATAACCTAGTACAATTAATTTTACACTAGAGTTGAACTAGCTCTATAACCTAGTACAAATCATTATACACTATAGTTGAACTAGTTCTATAACCTAGTACAAACAATTTGACACTAGAATTGAACTAGCTCTATAACCTAGTACAAATAGTTTTACACTAGAGTTGAACAAGCTATATAATCTAGTACACATAATTTTACACTAGCGTTGAACTAGGGCTATAAGCTAGTCCAAATCATTTTAGACTATAGTTGAACTACCACTATAACCTAGTACAAATAATTTTACACTAAAATTGAGCTAGCTCTATAACCTAGTACAAATGATTTTACACTAGAGTTGAACTAACTCTATAACCTAGTACAAATAATTTTACACTAGAAATGAACTAGCGCTGTAACCTAGTACAAATAATTTTACACTAGAAATGAACTAGCTCTATAACCTGGTTGTCGGTGTACTAGAATAGGGGTACCCTAGTATCCTGAACTTGTGCACGGGCAGTTGCAGCACCCCGCAGCAAGGCTTGCCGGGCGACCGCCAAGGTCCTCCGTCGCTCCCTTGGAACCACTCAAGAACAAAGTATTCAAGCCAAGGAGACGAGGCCCCGGCAAGAGGAGCTTGCCGGGAAGGCCAACCAAGGCATCTTGAGGAACTTGCCGCGACGCGCCACGCGTCCCGGCAAGGCAACAAGGCCCCGGCAAGAGGAACTTGCCGGGAAGACCGGCCAGGGCATCTCGAGGCCTGGTGAGCGACAAGCTTCCGGGCGCGACAAGACGACGGCCGCGGCAAGGCGCTTGCCGCGGCAGGCGGCCACTCTGTACCCACGCTCTAGCACATCCACCAACGTGTCGCTCTGGGGGCCCTTCTAGGCGCGCGTGGCGGGAGGCTGTGCAGCCAGCGGTGCGCGGTGGCATGCGAAGCTGACAAGACTGCCATCGTGGCGAGCGGTGGCGTCCCTGACGGTACCTTTCCGCACTGTTTGGGTGACACAAACGGGGATTTAATGCCCTTGTCCCCTGCCGTCAGGGTTAGGTAGGATACATTGTACAGGTAGCAGTACCAACCACCTCTCTTTTTACGCTTTTACCCTTCTCTGCGTTGCCACCTGTCGGTGACCCCTTGATCGTATAAAAGGAGGCCCATGCGCAACGTAGGGGGGGTCGACTGATTCGGAAGCCAGAAAAACACTTAGCTCTCTCGAGCAAGAAGACAATACAATCAGACAAGCAGCAGTGGGAGTGTTATCTCTCCGGAGAGCTCCGAAGCTGGGTAAACTGCTCGTGTGCTTTGCCTCGATCTGCTCTTCGTGCAGTATCCGCCCCCCGCCGAACCGAAAGGGGCCACGGTCCGCCGGCCCCATAGGTGTTCGTGGATCAGTTTCCCCGACACTGGTACACATAATTTTACACTATCGTTGAACCAGGGCTATAACCTGGTACAAATCGTTTTAAACTAGAGTTGAAATAGCTCTATAACCTTGTACAAATAATTTCACACTAGAGTTGAACTAGTTGTATAACCTAGTACAAATGATTTTACACTAGAGTTGAACTTGCTCTATAACATAGTACAAATCATTTTACACTATAGTTGAACTAGCTCTATAAACTAGTACAAATAGTTTTACACTATAATTGAACTAGCTCTATAACCAAGTACAATTTTTTGTACATTAGAGTTGAACTGGCTCTATAACGTAGTACAAATAATTTTACACTAGAAATTAACTAGCTGTATAACCTAGTACACATAATTTTAAACTAGCATTGTACTAGGGTTATAACCTAGTACAAATCATTTTACACTAGAGTTGAACTAGCTCTATGACCTAGTACACACAATTTTAGACTAGATTTGAGATAGCTCTATAACCTAGTACAAATAATTTTAAACTAGAGTTGAACTAGCTCTATAACCTAGTAGAAATAATTTTACACTGGAGTTGAACTAGCTTTATTACCTAGTGAAATAATTTTACACTAGAGTTGAACTAGCTCTATCACCTAGTACAAATCATTTTACACTATAGTTGAACTAGCTATATAACCTAGTTCAAATAATTTTACACTAGAATTGAACTAGATCTATAACCTAGTATAAATAATTTTACACTAGAGCTGAACTAGCTCTATAACCTAGTACAAATAATTTTACACTAGAAACGAACTAGCTCTATAACCTGGTACACATAATTTTACACTAGCGTTGAAAAAGGGCAATAGCCTAGTACAAATCATTTTCCACTATAGTTTAACTAGCTCTATAACCTAGTACAAATAATTTTACACTAGAGTTGAACTAGCTCTATAACCTAGTAAAAACAATTTTACACTAGCGTTGAACTAGGTTTGTAACCGAGTACAAATCATTTTACATATAGTTGAACTAGCTCTATTATCTAGTACAAATAATTTTACACTAGAATTAAACTAGCTCTATAACCTAGTACAAATCATTTTACACTAGAGTTGAACTAGCTCTATGACCTAGTACAGAGAATTTTAGACTATACTTGAACTAGCTCTATAACCTAGTACAAATAATTTTAAACTAGTGTTGAACTAGTTCTATAACCTAGAACAAATAATTTTACACTAGAGTTGAACTAGCTCCATTACCTAGTACAAATAATTTTACACTAGAGTTGAACTAGCTCTATAACCTAGTACAAATCATTTTACACTATAGTCGAACTAGCTCGATAACCTAGTAAAAATAATTTTACACTAGAGTTGAACTAGCTCTATAACCTAGTGCACACAATTTTAGACTAGAGTTGAGCTAGCTCTATAACCTAGTTCAAATAATTTTAAACTAGAGTTGAACTAGCCCTATAACCTAGTACAAATAATTTTACACTTGAGTTGAACTAGCTTTATTACCTAGTACAAATAATTTTACACTAGAGTTGAACTAGCTCTATAAACTAATACAAATCAATTTACAATGTAGTTGAACTAGCTATATAACCTAGTTCAAATAATTTTACACTAGAATTGAACTACCTCTATAACCTAGTACATATAATTTTACACTATAGTTGAACTAGCTCTATAACCTAGTACAACTAATTTTAGACTGGAAATGAACTAGCTCTGTAACTTGGTACACATAATTTTACACTAGCGTTGAAGAAGGGCAATAACCTAGTACAAATCATTTTACACTATAGTTGAACTAGCTCTATAACCTAGTACAAATAATTTTACAATATAGTTGAACTAGCTCTATAACCTAGTACAAATAATTTTACACTAGCGTTGAACTCGGTCTATAACCTAGTACAAATCATTTTACATTATAGTTGAACTTGCTCTATTATCTAGTACAAATAATTTTTCACTAGAATTGAACTAGCTCTATAACCTAGTACAAATCATTTTACACTAGAGTTGAACTAGCTCTGTGACCTAGTACACACAATTTTAGACTAGAGTTGAAATAGCTCTATAACCTAGTACAAATAATTTTAAACTAGAGTTGAACTAGCTCTATAACCTAGTACAACTCTATTACGTAGTACAAATAATGTTACACTATAGTTGAACTAGCTCTATAACAAAGTACAAATAATTTTACACTAGAATTGAACTAGCTCTATAACCTAGTACAAATAATTTTACACTAGAGTTGAACTAGCTCTATAATCTAGTACACATAATTTTACACTAGCATTGAACTTGGGCTATAAGCTAGTACAATTTTACACTATAGTTGAACTATGTGACGCCCCCGATTCAATCGTACACTAATCATGTACACAAATGTGTATGATCAAGATTAGGGACTCACGAGAAGATATCAGAACACAACTCTAAAAGTAACATAAGTCATACAAGCATCATATTATAAGCTAGGGGCCTCGAGGGCTCGAATACAAGTGCTCAAACATAAACGAGTCACGGAAGCGACAATATCTGAGTACAGACAAAAGTTAAACAAGTTGCCATAAGATGGCTAGCACAAACTGGGGTACAGATCGAAAGAGGCGCAGGCCTCCTGTCTGGAATCCTCCTAAACTACTCCTGGTCATCGTCAGCGGTCTGCACGTAGTAGTAGGTGTCGGTGTCAAAACCGGCGGATCTCGGGTAGGGGGTCCCGATCTGTCCATCTTAGGCTAATGGTAACAGGAGGCAAGGGACACAATGTTTACCCAGGTTTAGGCCCTCTCGATGGAGGTAAAACCCTACTTCCTGCTTCATTTATATTGATGATATGAGTAGTACAAGAGTAGATCTACCGCGAGATCGTAGAGGCTAAACCCTAGAAGCTAGCCTATGATGATTATGATTGTGATCGCCCCTCTAAGGACCAACCTCTCTGGTTTATATAGACACCGGAGAGGGCTAGGGTTTACATGGAGTTGGTTACAAGGAAGGAAATATAACATCCGAATCGCCAAGCTTGTCTTCCACGCAAAGGAGAGTCCCATCTGTACACTAGACGGAGTCTTGAGTCTTGTATCTTCATGCTCCAATAGTCCGGACAAAGCATATAGTCCGGCTGTCCGGATACCCCCTAATCTAGGACTCCCTCAGTAGCCCCTGAACTAGGCTTCAATGACGATGAGTCCGGCATGCAGTCTTGTCTTCGGCATTGCAAGGCGGGTCCCTTCTCCGAATATTCCAAAGTAATTACCGAACACCTAAACCGTGTCCGGATCTGCAAAATGATCTTCACATACCACCATAGAGAGAATGATATTTCACAAATGTAATCTGCTGACAATTCTTTTAGACAACATGACATGTCATTATGGTCGGGTCATTATTTGAACCGTTTTCCCACAACCAGCCATAGCGCATATTGCGAGGCGGTTTCCTTGACACGTCTTGTCAAAGCAGAGACCATGTCCCCTTATCACGGGATTCTCATCAATACGGGTATGGGTAATCCCACCGCGCCATCAATTATGGAGCTTGGAAAGTAAGCGATTCTCAACGGGCAAGTGGGGAGGCGCACCGCTTTCGTCGCCTTTATAAAGGGATAAGGGCTCCCCATTTTCACCCTCACCTTCCTCCTCCTCTGCTTGTCCTTGCCTCCTCGAGCTCCAGCGCCCTGGTCCAAGCCTTCTCTGCATAGGTAAACATGTCCGGAGCAGGAGGCAAGTGGGTGGCTTCCACCGTGAAGGAGAAGCATATCGCGAATCGTCGGGCGGTTGGATACTTGGCCGCAGACATAGCGCACCGGCTACCGGACGACGGGCAGGTCACTCCAACCCCAGAACCACACGAGAGGGTCGTGTTTCTCGCCCACTTTGTCCGTGGACTGGGGTTTCCACTTCATCCCTTCATCCGCAGGCTCATGTTCTATTACGTGCTATATTTCCATGATCTAGCCCCAAATTTTGTCCTCAACATCTTGGCGCTTATCGTCGTGTGTGAGGCCTTCCTCCGCATCAAGCCTCACTTTGGCTTGTGGCTACAAATATTCTGCGTGAAGCCGAAGGTCATGAGTGGCCAGCAAGCGGAGTGCGGAGGGGCCATGGTGGGCAAGATGCCCAACGTCACCTGGCTTGACAGCTCCTTCGCGGAGACCGTGAAAGGGTGGCAATCGGGGTGGTTCTACATCACCGAGACACGCGACGCCACCTGGGTGGCGGCCCCCGAATTCTGATCCAAAACCCCCATGCAGCTCACCTCCTGGGAAAGGAAGGGCCTGGCCTGGGGCAAACCTGCAGAGCTGATTGGACTCCGGAACTGCATCAAGAATATGAAGGACAAGAACATCAAGCTTGTCAACGTGGTCCAGGTCATGCTTGTTCGCCAGATTCTTCCGTGCCAAAGACGGGTATTTAATCTGTGGGAGTTCGTCCCGGCCGAACACCAGACGCTTCGGAGGCTCTACGGCATGACGCTCAAAGACGCATGGAAGGCGCTGTTCAAGGCCTCCGAAGTACCTCCTCCCACATCCGAGGACTGTGGGCTTCATGCCGCGCGGCCCCCCCGTCCGGTGAATTTTCTGACTACCTCTGGATTCAGTTTTTCCCAATATATTCATGGGGGAGTCTTAAGTCATTGTGCATATTTGACCAGGATTATGTGGAGACAGTGGAGCGGATTGACTGTCCGGCTCTTCTGCCAGAAGGTCCAGCCGACGCTCTCCTGACGGAGATGCTAGTCCCAGCGCCCTACAGTGCGCCGGAAAAGAAGGTCCCGGTGACCAGGAAGGGTCTCCGGCGTAAGGTCGTACCAGCCACCTCATCCGAAGACGACGAGGCACACTCCTCCCCCGAATGGGAGGAAGAACAGGAAAGGGCTACCCGATCCGGAGAGGATGGGGGGCCTAAGGAGACGGACCAGGGGGGCGGGAAAGGCCCTCGGCGCAAGGCCGTCATACCCTCGTCGTCCGAAGACGACGAGGCAGATTCCTCCCACGGAGGCAGGGGGAAACACAAGGAAATTCTTCCTCCCCGCTCTGGGGAGGAGGAGAAGAGGAAAGCCGCCCAGAGGGGGAGGCTGGGACGTCCAAGAAGGGAAAGGTGTCCCTTCCGGACTACTCCACGACGGCCGCCTATAGCGAGGAGGGTTGGCTGCCCAGGGGGATGCCCTTAGCACGATCGTAAGTATCCGCACTCTATTGTACTTTAGTGTGATTTCACTTCATGGTCTTGTTATAACGTTGAACATATATGCAGTCCGGCCAGGGTCCATCCCGAGGTATCGTCTTCGGATGGATCCTTGAGTGATTCGGCGATGAACTCGCTCCTGACGGCCACCACTCCTTAGCCTGCGCATGACACGGAGGTGTTGTCCCAAAGGCTCCCAGAGCAGGGGGAGGTGACTCTGGACACGCCCCAAGGTGGAATTCCAGATGTCGGACACGCGGGGTTCAAGACCCCCGTGGAATGGGCCGATGAGAGCCA
Organism: Triticum aestivum; assembly: GCF_018294505.1. NCBI lineage: Eukaryota > Viridiplantae > Streptophyta > Magnoliopsida > Poales > Poaceae > Triticum > Triticum aestivum. The sequence goes on from NC_057807.1 coordinate 415,916,549, forward strand.
CAGCAAGCCGGGCTCTCAGCCGGATACTGTTCTGGAATCTCCAATGGTTCCGGACTCAGGCGAGCAGCCCCTTGCTAGGGAGGGCGACCCGTCCGTGCCGAGGACTTCCATTACGCCTGAGGCATCAGATAGTCTGCTGGAAGCGGTTCGCGGCACTTCCATGATGAAGAGCACCGTACTCTTATGAGTGCGGTGATTCAGAAGGTTCTGTCCGCCAAGAGCGGACTAACCGAAGCTTGCACCAGCCTCCAGACAGGCTTTGAGGTAAGTAATAAAAATGTATGAAATTCCCATCCGATAGGTAGTAGACCCTGATACTCTGTTTGGTGTTCGGAAAGAAAAGCCAAACGAAGGGTCAACTATAATCCGCAGGAGTCTAATAGTAAGTGTGCATGTGAATAAGCAGGCTGTGCTGCTTGCCACTGCTGTACGTATAGCCCAGGTCGCCAGACTAAAGCGGGACCTGGAGTAGGCACAGGGAGAGCTCGGCCTCACAAAGAGGCAGATCAAAGAGAATAAAGGTTAGTGGTACCCCGTTCGCATATAATGAAGGATAGACAAACTTGGTTATTCTAACGACAAGGCGTCGTGACTTTTTGTAACAGGGGCCACCACCGAAGTGGCGTCTCTGAAGAAAGCGCTGTCCGAGGCCGTGGACAAGGCGGCTCTGGAGCGCAAGGAGCGCGAGAAGCAAGATGCTAGAGTGGGCGAGGTACAGCAACAGCTCCAGGAGCTCGGCAAAAAGTTCGATTCCTTGGAGCATGATCTTTAAGATGAAAGAGGCCGAGCTTACGAAGGCCCTTGCGAGTGTGAATGATGCCAAGGCCGAAGCCGAAAAGGCACAGCAGGAAATCCAGGCGGCCAAGAAGATAGCGGCGGTAAGACATTCTTTATACAAAGCAAGCATGTGGAGGAGACATTTCTTTTACTTACCCGGATTCGGAGCTCTCCAGGGGCATTCACAGATCTGCCACGCAGTGTATCTGATGCTGCGGAGTTCTATCGTGCTAAGGAGGGGAGCTCAACGAAGAAGCTGTTCTGGTCCCAATATGCTGGAGCCGAACCCCAGGTGCCGCTGAGTGACCAGCTGAAGCAGTTGGTTGAACTCCATAGGGCGGCCGAAGTGTCTATGAAAAATTTCATAGTCCGGATGTGGCCTGGTGAGCCCTTGCCTGCCAGCTACTTCGGCGTGATAAAGCGGACGGTAAATGCCTGTCCGCGGCTGGAGGTGATCAAGCGATTTGTTTGCATTGAGGGTGCCCACCGGGCCTTTGCCCGTGCGAAGGTGCATTGGGGCAAGCTGGATGAGGAGAAGCTGGTGAAGGACGGGCCACCGGAGGGCAAGGCGCATCGCTGTCCCGAGAAATATTATGATGGCGTGATGAAGGGCGCTCGTCTCGTGGCCGATGAATGTACCAAGGACACAATCCTTGAGTAAACATACTTCTGGCGTTGTTGTAATATAAAGACGAAGTTATTTGCGCTATGCAGCGCTTTTTGATTTAAAATATTACCTTCTATGGGCTGTTTATAGAATTCTGAAAGTAGGCCAGTTGTCGGCTTCCGCCCCCATGTAACTAGTACCGGGATGTTCCTGGAAAACCCCGGACACTCTTTATCCAAATGTTTGGTCCCTTAAGGAGGTATCCGGCGCAGCGAACAAGGCAATCGGACTATGCAGCTTTATGACTTTCACTTAGCCATAGAAGTCTACAATTTTAAATTTCGGCGAAGCCCCTAGAATTCGGAAGGCTGAATTAGGGCGCTATATACGCCTAAATCGGACGACGCCGATTCCTCGCCTAAAGCGGAAAAAATCTTTAAGGATTTTTAAGACCTCTCGAACAGCGACCAGCTCTCGCCACATCATGCCGGTCAGTTTTCGACTTTGTCTACTGAGGTGTTCATCCGGAAGAACCGGGACACAATCGCAGTAGTTCTCCATGCGCTACCTTAGCCGATATAACAGAACGTAAGTGTGACACCCCCGATTCAATCGTACACTAATCATGCACGCAAATGTGTACGATCAAGATCAGGGACTCACGGGAAGATATCACAACACAACTCTAAAACATAAAATAAGTCATACAAGCATCATAATACAAGCCAGGGGCCTCGAGGGCTCGAATACAAGTGCTCGATCATAGACGAGTCAGCGGAAGCAACAATATCTGAGTACAGACATAAGTTAAACAAGTTGCCATAAGATGGCTAGCACAAACTGGGATACAGATCGAAAGAGGCGCAGGCCTCCTGCCTGGGATCCTCCTAACTACTCCTGGTCGTCGTCGTCAGCCTGCACGTAGTAGTAGGCACCTCCAATGCAGTAGTCGTCGTCGACGCTGGCTCCTGGCTCCTGGACTCCAGCATCTGGTTGCGACAACCAGAAAGAAAGGGAAGGGGAAAAAAGGGGGGAGAAAGCAACCGTGAGTACTCATCCAAAGTACTCGCAAGCAAGGAACTACACTACATATGCATGGGTATATGTGTAAGGAGGCCATATCAGTGGACTGAACTGCAGAATGCCAGAATAAGAGGGGGATAGCTAATCCTGTCGAAGACTACGCTTCTGGCAGCCTCCGTCTTGCAGCATGTAGAAGAGAGTAGATTGAAGTCCTCCAAGTAGCATCTCCAAGTAGCATATCCAGGTAGCATCTCCAAGCGCATCTCCAGTCGCATCGCATAGCATAATCCTACCCGGCGATCCTCTCCTCGTCGCCCTGTAGAAAAGCGATCACCGGGTTGTCTGTGGAACTTGGAAGGGTGTGTTTTATTAAGTATCCGGTTCTAGTTGTCATAAGGTCAAGGTACAACTCGAAGTCGTCCTGTTACCGAAGATCATGGCTATTCGAATAGATTAACTTCCCTGCAGGGGTGCACCACATAGCCCAACACGCTCAATCCCATTTGGCCGGACACACTTTCCTGGGTCATGCCCGGCCTCGGAAGATCAACACGTCGCAGCCCCACCTAGGCAAAACAGAGACGCCAGCACGCCGGTCTAAACCTAAGCGCACAGGGGTCTGGGCCCATCGCCCATAGCACACCTGCACGTTGCGAGGGCGGCCGGAAGCAGAACTAGGCCCCTTAATACAAGAGCAGGCTTACGTTCCAATCCGGCGCGCGCCGCTCCGTCGCTGACGTATGAAGTGCTTCGGCTGATACCACGACGCCGGGATACCCATAACTACTCCCGCGTAGATGGTTAGTGCGTATAGGCCAGTAGCCAGACTCAAATCAAATACCAAGATCTCGTTAAGCGTGTTAAGTATCCGCGAATGCCGAACAAGGCCAGGCCCACCTGTCTCCTAGGTGGTCTCAACCTGCCCTGTCGCTCCGCCACAAAGTAACCGTCGGGGACCGTCGGGAACCCAGGCCCACCTCTACCGGGATGGAGCCACCTGTCCTTTCAGCCCCCAACTCCGAACAGTATCACAGGTAATGTAACAGTGTAAAGTATATAGTATATGCCCGTGATCACCTCCCGAAGTGATCACGGCCCAGTAGTATAGCATGGCAGACGGACAAGAGTGTAGGGCCACTGATGGTAAACTAGCATCCTATACTAAGTATTTAGGATTGCAGGTAAGGTATCAACAGATGTAGCAACAATGTCAGGCTATGCATCAGAATAGGATTAACGGAAAGCAGTAACATGCTACACTACTCTAATGCAAGCAGTATAGAGAAGAGTAGGCGATATCTGGTGATCAAGGGGGGGGGCTTGCCTGGTTGCTCTGGCAAGAGAGAGGGGTCGTCAACTCCGTAGTCGAACTGGTCAGCAGCAGCGTCGGTCTCGTAGTCTACCGGAGAGAAGAGGGGGAAGAAATAATGAATACAGAGCAAACAAAGCACCACAAAATATATCAAGGCAATACCGGTGTTCGGTGTGCCCTAACGCGGTAGTAGGTGATACCGGTGAAGGGGGGAAAACCCCCGGGAAAGTATTCCCGGTGTTTTGTGTTTTCGGGCAGAGGAGCCGGAGGGGGAAAGTTGCGGGTTCGATAGGTTAGGGGTGTGTGACGGACGAACGGACCGCATATCCGGATTCGTCTTGTCGTTCTGAGCAACTTTCATGTACAAAGTTTTTCCATCCGAGCTACGGTTTATTTTATATTAATTTTAAAAGATTTAAATCATTTTTAGGATTTATTTATTTAATTTAATCAACATTATCCAGAATAGTGTCTGCTGACGTCATCATGACGTCAGCATGACGTCAGCAGTCAACAGAGGTGTTGACTGGTCCACCGACGTGTGGGTCCCACTAGTCATTGACTGTTTAGTCTAATTAGTGTTTAACTAATCTAACTACTGTTTAATTAAACTAATTAGTTAGTTAGGTTAATGTAATTATGATTAATTAACTTAATTAATTCCTTAATTAATTAATTAATTAATTAAATTATTATTATATATTTATTTATATTATATATTATTCTAAATTCCTTTTTTTTAACAAAACGTTCTGGGGCTGGGGTGTGGGACCCCACATGTCATTGGCCTAAGTGCCTTAGCGGGCGCACGGTTACGGGCGCCGGGTGGGTCGGGCGACGAGCGCCAGCCCGACGAGGCGCCGCGGGGCAGCGGGCGTGCGGCCTGGCTCCGACGACCGGAGCAGGGCGGCGCGGTTGGCTGAGAGGATCGCCGCAGTGGACGGCTGACGTAGCAGGAGTGGGATGAGGCGTCGGACAACGACGGCGCCTCGGGCGGACGCGGCCAGGAGTCGCAGGGCAGAGACGGCGGTGGGAGTCGGCAACAGGGGCGACGGGCGTCGTGGCTACGGCTGGATGGCACGGGTCGCGCGCGCGGGGGCGCACGGGAGCGCGTGGGCGCGCGCTGGGTCGAGCGGGGGCGAACGGCGTGCGGGCACGATGACGTGCAACAGAGAGGGGAGAAGAGGAGAGGGAGGCCGTGGCCTCACCGGCGTTGCAGAGAAGAGGGTCGGTGAGGCTCGGTGGAGCCTTTGGGAAGGAGGACGGGGATGACGGCGACGTAGAGGGGGTGGTCCGGCGAGGAGGAGTCGAAGAGGAGGACGGCAGGGCCGCTCCGCGAGGCAGCTCCGATGATGGCGGGGTCCAGCGGCGTCGAGGTCGTGCCGGGGCTCGGGGAAGACGGGCGCGATGCCGGAGAGTGAGGAAGAAGGCCGGGAGGGGGCGGCGAGGACGAGGCGTTCGGGGCCGGGCGGCACCGGTGAGGTGGCGTCGCGAGGGAGGACGGAGGCGGGGCGGGGCGGCAACGGGCGGCGGAGCGGGGCGCGCTGGGGTCGCGCAGGGCGAGCGGTGGGTGGATCCCTGATCCAGATCGGGGGGAAGTGGGAGGACGAGGGGATAGGGCTAGGGTTTGGTGTGGATCGGGGGTTAAGGGGAGTGGGGTGAGGCCGGATGGGCCAGGTGGGTCGGTGGGCCGTGGGAGGGGAGGTTCCCTTTTTATTTTGTTGTTGTTAGTGTTAATTTTTGTTTTTATCTTCTTTTCCTTATTTATCTTTTCTATTTTAATTCTTTTAAAATATTCAGGCACTTTCTAAAAATATGTTTTCTTTACTATAATTACCCTTGTAATATTCGGCACCCACCGAACATTTTTGTTTCAACTTTTGAAAGCTTTTATTGTTTGACATGTTTAGAATTTAAATTTTGAAACAGTTTCGAATCATTGTGAGGTTAGCAACAGTAACCGAGGTGACGTGGCATGATTAGTGTGGGATTACTGTAGCATGATTACCCGGGCGTTACAAATCTCCTCCACTACAAGAAATCTCGTCCTGAGATTTAAGAGGGGAGTAAGGGGAAAGTTCTGGTTACGACATTCTAACAGATCTTCTCGAAGAAGTCAATCCCTTTCGTTGATGTCTTCAATCCTTTATTCCGATGCATCATGATAAACTTGTCATCATTTCTAAAAGATAAGGGGCAGCTCACTACGACATAATGCTTTTGAGGGAAACAATCTGGGGTTAACCCATGAATTAGTATAAGATTATCACTCGAGTTGAACATATGAAATACCTCGAGAGTAAGGTACGAAGGTACCATAATAGGCTCCAAGCGGATAGATAGTTGCTCGAAGCGTGAACCAGAGTGAGAAAGGGGTTCAGGGTAGCGAGAGTAAGTATTGCGTCTGATACCAGAATAGATCACTAGGACAGTGGCCCGTGGATTACATACGAGTCCACGCACGAGGAATAACTTTGGGAATAGGGGGTGTACAGGACAGTCAGGTTTCGATCCTGTGGAACTGTGGGTTATGGGCCCACCATGTGGTTTTTTTTAATAGGAGCAGTGACATCTTTCACGGTCATGATAGCAAGGCATGTCAGAGAGTACCATGTCAGTTATGTCGGCATCAACGTTGGTACCAAGGGCGAGGGACGAAGAGAACCACTTTCCTGCTCGTTGAACGAGGCGGGCCAATAGGCAAAGTTCTCGTCCATCGGTGGTTACCGGAATGTTTTCAACAATAGTAATAGGGTCTTGCTGACAGAGTTGTACACCGAGGTGTTTACATAAGCAGGAGAACATTACTACTTAGATCATATATATCACAAGAAAGGTTAAACAAAACAATGGAAAGGAAAAGGTGATCATCAGATCAAATAGAACAATGGAATGGAAAATATGTTTAAACACATATTTCGAGGGTATATCCTTCCCAAGGACAAGCAGAGCAAGATATCCATGACAGGATATAAAGTAGAAAACCATTTAGGTAAGGGGGGAGGAATCTCATGATATTACTCATACAACGGTGTTAGGATAATTGATAATTAAAATATAGCATCGTGCTTCAAACGTGCCTGTTGAAAATCGGAGTACCATTGACATGCTTCGAGATAGCAGTGACATGGTCTTCAGGTGAAGATCAGACTTTGGAAACACGAAGGATCCATCAAGAATAACTTGTAGAATAAGTCTTACAATTTCCTCATGGATGAATGGGTAACCTTGCTGAAAAGGAATCTATAATGATAGGTCCTCCAGCCGGGGGGGGGGGTGCTAGGCATGACATCATGTTACCGGGTCATCAAAGGATCAACGTCATAACTCTTGGAAAGTTGTCCCAACCATCATATCTGACCGAGATTCAGATCCGATTGGTGTCAGGATACCTGAGACTCAGGATGTCCGAGAAGAAAAGGCGCAACACAAATCGTTGAAATGGCATTGCAAGCTTCTCGGGAAATGAACTATGGGAGCGGGTTTCTGAAGCAATAGTTCACCATTAAACCAAGGAGAGGACAAGGAGGTGTCTGGTGAACTCAATGGCAATTCACCGATATTCCCAAAAGATGGATTTCCACCATTAGGTGAACAAGGAGATAACATTTGTCAGATCAAATGATATAAGGAAGTATGCTCGAGGAAAACATACACAATTAAACATTGGTTGAAAGGTGCGCCCGAAATGTGGATTGGGTTGCACGACCAATGTCAGAATGGTGATTCAATTAGCGAAGGACTTAGAATGAACTATCGATCATTAACTTCAAAGCAATAGGGTTGCTAGAAGTGCATAATCCAAACAACACCGTTCACTTGTGGGTACCCCGGTTGGAATCAACACGAGGCCCAAGAAAGAATGGTGATGGTGAGAAGTATCATTATAGCAAGAATTCTTAAGAGGTGGAGCAATCCTCACAACATTCTTAACATCAAAGATGGTAATACTCCGCGGTAGAATATAACATAAGTTGGATAGCAAGGAACTCAAGGTACAACACAATACAGGAACAAGTTTTGTGTTGGAGGGAATGCAATAATGTTGTCGCTGATAACACCAATCATCGAGGGCAAGGATGGTATTTCTCATCATGGTTTCAATAGATCTCTTGGAAGAGCTCAGAATGTTGATGATATTCACGACACATTTGTCGCGAGAGTTCATGAAGATGTAATCGATCGGTGATGACATCAAGTCAAAGTAATGATAAAGTGAAAGGTTATTGGAACCAAGGGTACGACACAAACTCGAAACCAAGCTTGTTGTTCAAGGCGAAATGATATGACGATGATGATCGACGTAAGGTTAGTTCATCGTCGAAAATTGTGCTCTGGGAAGAAGGACCGGGTAGCACAATTAAAATTAGCTCGATAATGATATAGCCGATCAGGCTAGGAATGACTTGAAGGATTAATAAATTTGTAAGCAGTGATGGGTTCAAATACTTGTTGAATCGCAATGCGAACTCGATTCAGTTATCGGTGTCTTTGAGTGTATAATAACTCAGAGCCCGTGAAAAATTGGAATCAGTGGAAAGGTAGCACTTGATGAAGAACTCATAAGAAGTTATGCAGTTCCATGATAATCTTGAGATACCAGGGGGTAATACTCGACACAAGATCAAAGTAAAGATTGGACGGGTGTATTAATCCATAGAAGACAATTGTTTTAACTTGTCCGAGAAATGGAATCAAGGAAGAACAATCATGGTCGGAACCACGGTTGCAAGGGATCAATTCACAGATACCATATGTTAGTTATCAAGGAAATAGTTATTATTACAAGAAGCTTCCATGATAGGATATACATCGCGTCCATGGGCATGAACACAAGGTTCGAGGTCGACTCCCACTTCTCCAAAGCATAACCTTACATTCACCTCTCGTATTTCGAAGATGACATTAGTTGTTGAAAGTTTTACCTGGTGCAATACCAGATAAGTATGACTCGTGAAAACTTTCGGGTTCACCCGGTTTAGAGAAGGCATATGTTCAACCCATAGGGGCTTCTTAGAAACATATACCACAAGTTTCCAGAGTAAATAACACAAGCCCGAAAGCAGAGCATGGTTGGCCAAGCAGAGGATACAACTTAACAAGGGCATCATGTATAAGGGGAGGAACTCACAAGGTGTTCAAATGTGAAGGACACTGCCAGATAACAATCCAACAAAGGACTTGATAGTCCACAAAGGATCTGATATGAGTATCGGTACTCAACCAGAAGAGGAAGGAATGCAAATGCAACAGGTTATGGAATCATCTGAATAATTCAAAGCTTAAATAAAAAGGAATTATGATTTCCAAAACAAAGGATCAGAAGCAGACTTTCTGATCAAGGATGGATCAATTGAATATACCAGAGGCACAATCGACGACAGATAGTTTGGTCGAGAACCAGCTCATGTTTGAAAGACGTCTGAGACGGAGAGATAATTTAAAAGGATCAACTGATGATTACGTGCATTCGCAACATATTGAGTCAACAGACTCAAAATGATAATGACAAGGAATGTCAATAAGATTTCTATACTTATGGGATTAATCATAATGAAAGTAAACAAGAAATTCTAGAGCAATAGGTTGCTGAGGATTTTTGGAATATCGGGTGGTATTTCGAAGACTTTTGTGTAACACATAAACAACTGGGGGATGAGCGGATATTCTATAAATGAGAGAATTAACCGTAGGGGTATTCAAGTGACAAGAACAGCAAGGCAGTAAGCTCAAGGGATTATCGAAACCACGACGAGTTTTTCAGGGTATCTTGTAATAACAAGACCAATTGGGGATGATATAAGAATAACACCTGTAAATAGTTACCCATAAGGGTTGACGGTGGAAGGGGAATTGCAAACGCGATGAACACAAGTTCTCGGCTTAACAGCGGAAAGTATCTTCAGGGTCTTCACGTGCAGCAGACGATCATCAGTAATAAGGGGCTCTCCGGGTGAAAGTGATAACGAGATCCTAATGTTAGATTTAGCAAAATTCATTTAACCCGAATAGAAGAGAGATCACAGTCCCAGAGTAAAGGTCGAGGAGTAAAAGATCCTAGTACCACCCGATGGCGACGTGGGCCCATAAGGCACACAGCCAAGTTAGTAAAAGTTTTGCAATGTCTAGACTCGACTTCGGCCAAGGAGTGTGGAAGGGGGATTCCTACAGGCAGTCGGCTCTGATACCAACTTGTGACGCCCCCGATTCAATCGTACACTAATCATGCACGCAAATGTGTACGATCAAGATCAGGGACTCACGGGAAGATATCACAACACAACTCTAAAACATAAAATAAGTCATACAAGCATCATAATACAAGCTAGGGGCCTCGAGGGCTCGAATACAAGTGCTCGATCATAGACGAGTCAGCGGAAGCAACAATATCTGAGTACAGACATAAGTTAAACAAGTTGCCTTAAGAATGGCTAGCACAAACTGGGATACAGATCGAAAGAGGCGCAGGCCTCCTGCCTGGGATCCTCCTAACTACTCCTGGTCGTCGTCGTCAGCCTGCACGTAGTAGTAGGCACCTCCAATGCAGTAGTCGTCATCGACGCTGGCTCCTAGCTCCTGGACTCCAGCATCTGGTTGCGACGACCAGAAAGAAAGGAAAGGGGAAAAAAGGGGGGAGAAAGCAACCGTGAGTACTCATCCAAAGTACTCGCAAGCAAGGAACTACACTACATATGCATGGGTATATGTGTAAGGAGGCCATATCAGTGGACTGAACTGCAGAATGCCAGAATAAGAGGGGGATAGCTAATCCTGTCGAAGACTACGCTTCTGGCAGCCTCCGTCTTGCAGCATGTAGAAGAGAGTAGATTGAAGTCCTCCAAGTAGCATCTCCAAGTAGCATATCCAGGTAGCATCTCCAAGCGCATCTCCAGTCGCATCGCATAGCATAATCCTACCCGGCGATCCTCACCTCGTCGCCCTGTAGGAAAAGCGATCACCGGGTTGTCTGTGGAACTTGGAAGGGTGTGTTTTATTAAGTATCCGGTTCTAGTTGTCATAAGGTCAAGGTACAACTCCAAGTCGTCCTGTTACCGAAGATCACGGCTATTCGAATAGATTAACTTCCCTGCAGGGGTGCACCACATAGCCCAACACGCTCGATCCCATTTGGCCGGACACACTTTCCTGGGTCATGCCCGGCCTCGGAAGATCAACACGTCGCAGCCCCACCTAGGCAAAACAGAGAGGCCAGCACGCCGGTCTAAACCTAAGCGCACAGGGGTCTGGGCCCATCGCCCATAGCACACCTGCACGTTGCGAGGGCGGCCGGAAGCAGAACTAGCCCCCTTAATACAAGAGCAGGCTTACGTTCCAATCCGGCGCGCGCCGCTCCGTCGTTGACGTCTGAAGTGCTTCGGCTGATACCACGACGTCGGGATACCCATAACTACTCCCGCGTAGATGGTTAGTGCGTATAGGCCAGTAGCCAGACTCAGATCAAATACCAAGATCTCGTTAAGCGTGTTAAGTATCCGCGAATGCCGAACAAGGCCAGGCCCACCTGTCTCCTAGGTGGTCTCAACCTGCCCTGTCGCTCCGCCACAAAGTAACCGTCGGGGACCGTCGGGAACCCAGGCCCACCTCTACTGGGATGGAGCCACCTGTCCTTTCAGCCCCCAACTCCGAACAGTATCACAGGTAATGTAACAGTGTAAAGTATATAGTATATGCCCGTGATCACCTCCCGAAGTGATCACGGCCCAGTAGTATAGCATGGCAGACGGACAAGAGTGTAGGGCCACTGATGGTAAACTAGCATCCTATACTAAGTATTTAGGATTGCAGGTAAGGTATCAACAGATGTAGCAACAATGTCAGGCTATGCATCAGAATAGGATTAACGGAAAGCAGTAACATGCTACACTACTCTAATGCAAGCAGTATAGAGAAGAGTAGGCGATATCTGGTGATCAAGGGGGGGGGCTTGCCTGGTTGCTCTGGCAAGAGAGAGGGGTCGTCAACTCCGTAGTCGAACTGGTCAACAGCAGCGTCAGTCTCGTAGTCTACCGGAGAGAAGAGGGGGAAGAAATAATGAATACAGAGCAAACAAAGCACCACAAAATATATCAAGGCAATACCCGTGTTCGGTGTGCCCTAACGCGGTAGTAGGTGATACCGGTGAAGGGGGGGAAACCCCCGGGAAAGTATTCCCGGTGTTTCGTGTTTTCGGGCAGAGGAGCCGGAGGGGGAAAGTTGCGGGTTTGATAGGTTAGGGGTGTGTGACGGACGAACGAACCACGTATCCGGATTCGTCTCGTCGTTCTGAGCAACTTTCGTGTACAAAGTTTTTCCATCCGAGCTACGGTTTATTTTATATTAATTTTAAAAGATTTAAATCATTTTTAGGATTTATTTATTTAATTTAATCAACATTATCCAGAATAGTGTCTGCTGACGTCATCATGACGTCAGCATGACGTCAGCAGTCAACAGAGGTGTTGAGTGGTCAACTGACGTGTGGGTCCCACTAGTCATTGACTGTTTAGTCTAATTAGTGTTTAACTAATCTAACTACTGTTTAATTAAACTAATTAGTTAGTTAGGTTAATGTAATTATGATTAATTAACTTAATTAATTCCTTAATTAATTAATTAATTAAATTATTATTATCTATTTATTTATTTTATTTATTTTATATATTATTTTAAATTCCTTTTTTTTAACAAAACGTTCTGGGGCTGGGGTGTGGGACCCCACATGTCATTGGCCTAAGTGCCTTAGCGGGCGCACGGTTACGGGCGCCGGGTGGGTCGGGCGACGAGCGCCAGCCCGACGAGGCGCCGCGGGGCAGCGGGCGTGCGGCCTGGCTCCGACGACCGGAGCAGGGCGGCGCGGTTGGCTGAGAGGATCGCCGCAGTGGACGGCTGACGTAGCGGGAGTGGGATGAGGCGTCGGACGACGACGGCGCCCCGGGCGGACGCGGCCAGGAGCCGCAGGGCAGAGACGGCGGTGGGAGTCGGCAACAGGGGCGACGGGCGTCGTGGCTACGGCTGGATGGCGCGGGTCGCGCGCGCGGGGGCGCGCGGGAGCGCGTGGGCGCGCGCTGGGTCGAGCGGGGGTGAACGGGGTGCGGGCACGATGACGTGCAACAGAGAGGGGAGAAGAGGAGAGGGAGGCCGTGGCCTCACCGGCGTTGCAGAGAAGAGGGTCGGTGAGGCTCGATGGAGCCTTTGGGGAGGAGGACGGGGATGACGGCAACATAGAGGGGGAGGTCCGGCGAGGAGGAGTCGAAGAGGAGGACGGCAGGGCCGCTCCGCGAGGCAGCTCCGATGATGGCGGGGTCCAGCGGCGTCGAGGTCGTGCCGGGGCTCGGGGAAGACGGGCGCGATGCCGGAGAGTGAGGAAGAAGGCCGGGAGGGGGCGGCGAGGACGAGGCGTTCAGGGCCGGGCGGCACCGGTGAGGTGGCGTTGCGGGGGAGGACGGAGGCGGGGCGGGGCGGCAACGGGCGACGGAGCGGGGCGCGCTGGGGTCGCGCAGGGCGAGCGGTGGGTGGATCCCTGATCCAGATCGGGGGGAAGTGGGAGGACGAGGGGATAGGGCTAGGGTTTGGTGTGGATCGGGGGTTAAGGGGAGTGGGGTGAGGCCGGATGGGCCAGGTGGGTCGGTGGGCCGTGGGAGGGGAGGTTCCCTTTTTATTTTGTTGTTGTTAGTGTTAATTTTTGTTTTTATCTTCTTTTCCTTATTTATCTTTTCTATTTTAATTCTTTTAAAATATTCAGGCACTTTCTAAAAATATGTTTTCTTTACTATAATTACCCTTGTAATATTCGGCACCCACCGAACATTTTTGTTTCAACTTTTGAAAGCTTTTATTGTTTGACATGTTTAGAATTTAAATTTTGAAACAGTTTCGAATCATTGTGAGGTTAGCAACAGTAACTGAGGTGACGTGGCATGATTAGCGTGGGATTACTGTAGCATGATTACCCGGGCGTTACAGTAAGGTACCAAAACAAGGGAGCCGGGCAAACCCAACTATTGACCCAAGACATGATTTGGAGTTGATGCATATAGTGCTATAAGTTCGGGGTGCCGCACTGTTTAAAGTGTTCGGACTTGTCTTGCCGTACTACGGGGCGCCGTAAGATGCCCCTGGCAAGCTAAATGTACCAAGGTGTACGGATTCAATATTAAATGAACATTTATAAAAAATGCGCAAATAGGAATTAATAAGCTGACGCTATATGTTATCTCCCATTGATGAATAATACGTTTAAGCGTATGTTTACAATGAGTGCGTTTAAGCAGAAGGAAATAGGACTATTTAACATGTCCTATCCAAGGTCAGGCTGCATGTAGGTATATAAAACAGGTATAACGATCGTGAACAGATTCCACCTGGGTATTTCCTTTGTGCGCAAAGCCTGTTGCCTCCTTGGTTTTCGCTCCTGTGTAAGTCTGACAATCCGGCTCTTCTGAGGAGGCTGCCCTAAAGCAGTGTCCTGAAAGATAAGGGGGTGGGGGGGTTATTAAAGTATGTCGCGATTACACCGCATTGTTGACTGAGTCACTGTTGCGCCTCCGCCTATGGCCATGGTATTTTGAGTGCATAATTGTGTATGCGTGGCACAGATGCTGCTTTGATGGGGCTTGAGTGGAGGCCGGATTGCTAGTCGCGCTCTTGTCGTGCTTGGCGATCTAGTTGCGGGGTGTTCTGGACTCGCTTGACGGTGTTCGAGGCTGTCGTCGCCGGATTGGTGGTTTGTCGGAGAAGGCCGCATTGTACTTCCGCCATGAGGGCTGCAGTATGTTCTTATGTACGGAGAGAGCGGTCCATGTTTCCGTTGACAGTTATGACCCCGCGGGGTCCTGGCATCTTGAGCTTGAGGTATGCATAGTGTGGTACCACATTGAACCTAGCGAATGCGGTTCGTCCAAGCAGTGCGTGGTAACCACTACGGAAAGGGACGATATCGAAGATTAACACTTCGCTTCGGAAGTTATCCGAAGATCCGAAGACCACTTCCAATGTTATAGAGCCCGTGCAATGGGCCTCTACTCCTGGAATTACACCTTTGAAGGTGGTTTTCTTGGGCTTGATCCTTGAAGGGTCGATGCCCATTTTGCGCACCATGTCCTGATAAAGCAGGTTCAGGCTGCTACCGTCGTCCATAAGGACTCGCGTGAGTAGGAATCCGTCAATAATTGGGTCTAGGACCTATGCGGCTGAACTGCCGTGAGGGATGCTGGTAGGGTGATCACTATGATAAAAGGTGATCAGACAGGCTGACCATGGGTTGAACTTTGGGGCGACTGGCTCCATCGCATAGACGTCCCGTAGTGCTCGCTTCAGTTCCCGTTTGGGAATGTGGGTGGCGTAGATCATGTTGACCATTTTCACCTGGGGAGGAAATTTCTTCTGTCCCCCCGTGTTCGGATGCCGGGGCTGCTCGTCATCGTCACTTTGCAGCCCCTTATCCTTGTTTTCGGCGTTTATTTTACCGGCCTGTTTGAACACCCAACAGTCTCTATTAGTGTGGTTTGCTGGTTTGTCTGGGGTGCCATGAATTTGGCACGAGCGTTCCAGTATGCAGTCCAGATTGGACGGTCCCAGATTGTTTCTTTTGAACGACTTTTTCCGCTGACCGGATTTGGGTCCGCTGAATCCGGCGTTGACTGCCGTGTCTTCATCGTTGTCGCCGTTGTTCCATCTCTTATGTCTGTTGCGCCATGGCTTGCCGTTACTGTCACGGCCATCCGAGGTGCCAGAGTGTGGCGTGGTTCTACTACGAGCCAACCAGCTATCCTCGCCTGCGCAAAGGCGGGTCATTAGTGTCGTGAGTGCAGCCATGGACTTGGGTTTTTCCTGGCCGAGGTGTTGGGCGAGCCACTCGTCACGGATATTATGCTTGAAGCCCGCTAGGGCTTCAGCGTCCGAACAGTCAACTATTTCGTTCTTTTTAGTTAGGAACTGAGTGCAGAATTTTCTGGCTGACTCTTCGGGCTGTTGAGTAATGTGACTCAAATCATTGGCGTCTGGTGGTCGCACATATGTGCCCTGGAAGTTGTCGAGAAACACGTCTTCCAGGTTTCCCAACTTCCAATGGAATTTGCGGGCTGGCTTTTTAGCCAGTGCCGGGCAGGTCTTTTGAGCTTAAGGGGAAGATACTTGATGGCGTGTAGATCGTCTCCGCGGGCCATGTGAATGTGGAGAAGGAAATCTTCGATCCATACTGCAGGGTCTGTTGTGCCATCGTATGATTCAATGTTGACGGGTTTAAACCCTTCTGGGAATGCGTGATCCATCACTTCATCAGTGAAGCAAAGGGGGTGTGTGGCGCCTCTGTGCCGGGCTATGTTGCTACGCAGTTCGAATGGGTCTGGGTGGTTGTATTCGGCCCGGCCGGACTTGTTGATAGTGTATCCGGCGTGACGGTCATCATTGCATGTTGGGGTGCGCCCCCGTGATCCGTAGATCGATCTTGGCTGTCCTGCTTTGTTTTCCAGTATATCTTGCAGGTCTGGCCTATTGCCCCGGGCCATAGTGTATTGGCGTGGGGGTGTGGGATGGTATTTGGGATGATATGCTGTTTTATCCCAGCCACGAGGTAGTCGGTCAGCCGTGTGGCGCTCGAGTTCGTATTCCTCAGCTGCCAGGACTTCAGTCCATCTGTCTGTGAGTAGGTCTTGATCAGCTTGGAGCTGCTGCTGCTTCTTTTTCAGGCTCCTCGCAGTGGCCATGAGCCGGTGCTTGAAGCGCTCCTGCTCCACGGGGTCCTCAGGTACGCCGAACTCATCATCGCCGAGGCTAATCTCGTCTTCGGAGGGGGGCATGTAGTTGTCCTCCTCCTGATATCCGTCCGTCGCCTGTTCGTCTGGGCTGACCTGCCCATCTTCCTGCTCGGCCTGCTCGAAGGCGGGCTGATCAGGGTTGTACTCATCTTCGGCACCATCCGGATTGTTTTTGTCTCCTATGCCGATAGTACTATGGCGGGGCTTGGAGCGGCGCCGACGACGCTCATGCTTTGCTTTCTTACCCGAGGGGTTATCCTCCGTTGCCTCATCGCCATTGGTTTCTCTCGGAGTGTCCATATATATATATATATATATATATATATATATATATATATATATATATATATATATATATATATATATATATCATATGAGGAGGTGGCTGTCCACCACCCTGTGAGCGGTGGTTCTTGTTCTTCTCCTGCGTCGTCGTCCATACCGTCGATGTCTTCGGAGTCGAAGTCAAGCACGTCGGTAAAATCATCGACCGTGGCAATGAAGTGGGTGGTGGGTGGGCAACGAATTCCTTCGTCGCCTGCTTCCCACTCAAGCCAGACATAGTTCGGCCAAGAGTCTCCTGACAAAGAGAGAGACTTTAATGAGCTCAACACGTCGCCAAAGGGCGAGTGCTGGAAGATATCCACGGCGATGAACTCCATTACAGGAGCCCAGCCGGGTTCGGCGGGCTTAGGAGCGCGCGGACTGGAACCTACAACCGGATACGAGTCCGGGGGTCCGGTGTCACAGGCTTCTTTGGAGGTGACGTCAAGAAGGCTTCGGCTGATACCACGACGTCGAGTGACCATAACTCTTCCCGCGTAGTTGGTTAGTGCATATAGGCCAGTGTCCAGACTCAGATCAAATACCAAGATCTCGTTAAGCGTGTTATTTTGAAGTAACCACGGATGCCGACCAGGGCTAGGCCCACCTGTCTCCTAGGTGTTCTCAACCTGCCCTGTCGCTCCGCCACAAAGTAACAGTCGGGGGCCATTGGGAACCCAGGCCCACCTCTACCGGGATGGAGCCACCTGTCCTTCCAGCCCCCACATCGGAATCACTTGCGGGTACTCAACGAGCTGACCCAACTTTAGTCACCATCTTTATAGTATGTATGTATGTATACTATATACCCGTGATCACCTCCCGAATGATCACGGCCCGATAGTATAGCAAGGCAGACTGGCAAGAATGTAGGGCCACTGATGATAAACTAGCATCCTATACTAAGCATTTAGGATTGCGGGTAAGGTATCAACAACTGTAGCAACAATGACAGGCTATCCAACATAATAGGATTAACCGAACAGTAACATGCTACACTACTCTAATGCAAGCAATAAAGAGAAGAATAGGCGATATCTAGTGATCAAAGGGGGGGCTTGCCTGGTTGCTCTGCAAGAAGGAGGGGTCGTCAACTCCCTAGTCGTACTGGGTAGCAACGGCGTCGGTCTCGTAGTCTACCGGAGAGAAGAGGGGGATGAAACAATCAATATAATGCAAACATAAGCATGATGAAGCAAGACATGACAATGAGCGGTGCTAGGTGGCGCTCGGCTGTGGCCTAGCAGGCAGGCTAGGCCGGAGCCGCAAGGGGAGGTAGGCGGTGACCGGAGGTAGCGCTGAGGGGCGAGGTTGCGCGGGGCGACAGGGGGTGCTGGGCGCGCAGCAGAGGGAGCCGGGCGCGGCCAGGCCATGCACCAACGTGGACCACGACGATGCAGGGAGCAGGCGGAGAGGGGCACAACCGTGCGGTAGTGACAGCAACGCGCGGGCAGGTCAGGGGCGCGTCAGAGCGAGCTCCGGGTGCGGGTGCGGCCGTGGGCTTGCGCGCACAAGAATAGGGGAAGGAGGAGGAAGGGTGGAGCTCACGGGGCCGGTAGGGGGAAAAGGCAGCGGGAGTCGGGGTGGTCGACGGCAACGTGGAGGAAGCAGTCCGGTAAGGAAGCTCCGGGGCGATGGTTGTGAGGTGACGGGGTCGGCGACGAGCGACGAGGTGTGGCCGCATCTTTAGGAGGGCGTCGCGCGAGGGAGAGGAGGGGCGAGGAGGCAACGACGACGTGGTCCAGCGGCGGTGGCGGGACGATGCCAGGGTAGCGAACAACGACGGGGTCGCAGCCCCCGATCCAGATCGGGGGGAAGTGGAGCGAGTGGGAAGTGGGGGGTTGGGGAGCGGTTAGGTTTGCCGGGGGGGTGAGGAAAATAAGGGGAGTTGGGGTGGCTAGTTGGGCCAGTGGGTCGATCAGCTGGGCCTTCTGGCCCAGTTGGCTAGGGGGGCCTTTTCCCTTTTTTTTGTTCTGTTTTCTTTTCCTTTTTTTATTCTATTACTTTTCTGTTTTCTTTTAGTTTAGTTTTATAAAATTAAAAAGCGACAACTAATTTGGTGTTATTAAATAGGTCACAGCCTCAAATATTTTGGCACTTTAAATAAAGTATTTTGCATTTGCTTATTATCTTAAAAGCATTTTAGATCATTGTTTTTTTGCTGTTTTAGTTTATTTAGTGCATTTAAGTATTTTATTAAAAGATGATTTCTTCAGCCACATTTATTATGGATAATTTGACACATTAGGAACAACTTAGTTTTGACCTTTGAAAACTTTATTTGTTTTGACTTTAATTCAAATTTGAATTTGAATCGGTTCTGACCTAATGCGAGATTATCAACAATAATCGCGGTGACATGGCATCATTACCAGAGGGTTACTGTAGCTTGATTACCCGGGCGTCACAAACTACCTCTATAACCTAGTACAAATAATTTTACACTAAAATTGAACTAGCTCTATAACCTAGTACAAATCATTTTACACCAGAGTAGAACTAGCTCTATAACCTAGTACAAATAATTTTACACTAGAAACGAAATAGCTCTATAACCTAGTACAAATAATTTTACACTTGAATGGAACTAACTCTATAACCTAGTACAATATTTTTTACACTAGAGTTGAACTAGCTCTGTAACCAAGTACAAATAAGTTTACACTAGAAATGAACTAGCTCTATAACCTGGTACACATAATTTTACACTAGCATTGTACTAGGGCTATAACCTAGTACAAATCATTTTACACTATAGTTAAACTAGCTCTATGACCTAGTACAAATACTTTTACACTAGAATTGATCTAGCTCTATAACCTAGTACAAATAATTTTACACTAGAGTTGAACTAGCTCTATAATCTAGTACAAATAATTTTCCACTAGCGTTGAACTAGGGCTATAAGCTAGTACAAATCATTTTACACTATAGTTGAACTACCTCTATAACCTAGTACAAACAATTTTACACAAAAATTGAACTAGCTCAATAACCTAGTACAAATCATTTTACACTAGAGTAGAACTAGCTCTATAACCTAGTACAAATAATTTGACACTAGAAATGAACTAGCTCTATAACCTAGTACAAATAATTTTACACTAGAGTTGAACTAGCTCTCTAACCAAGTACAAATAATTTTACACTAGAAATGAACTATCTCTATAACCTGGTGCACATGATTTTACACTAGCATTGTACTAGGGCTATAACCTAGTACAAATCATTTGACACTAGAGTTGAACTAGATCTATGACCTAGTACACACAATTTTGGACTAGAGTTGAACTAGCTCTATAACCTAGTACAAATAATTTTACACTGGAGTTGAACTAGCTTTATAACCTAGTACAAATAATTTTACACTAGAGTTGAACTAGCTCTATAACCTAGTACAAATCATTTTACACTGTAGTTGAACTAGCTATATAACCTAGTTCAAATAATTTTACACTAGAATTGAACTAGCTCTATAACCTAGTACAAATAATTTACACTAGAGTTGAACTAGCTCTATAACCTAGTACAAATAATTTTACACTAGAAATGAACTAGCTCTATAACTTGGTACACATAATTTTACACTAGCGTTCAAAAAGGGCAATATCCTAGCACAAATCATTTTACACTATAGTTGAACTAGCACTATAACCTTGTACAAATAATTTTACACTAGAGTTGAACTAGCTCTATAACCTAGTACAAATCATTTTACACTAGAGTATAACTAGCTCTATAACCTAGTACAAATAATTTTACACTAGAAATGAACTAGCTCTATAACCTAGTACAAAATTTTTTACACTAGAGTTGAACTAGCTCTGTACCCAAGTACAAATAATTTTACACTAGAAATGAACTAGCTCTATAACCTGGTGCACATAACTTTACAGCAGCATTGTACTAGGGCTATAACCTAGTACAAATCATTTTACACTACAGTTGAACTAGATCTATGACCTAGTACACACAATTTTAGTCTAGAGTTGAACTAGCTCGATAACCTAGTACAAATAATTTTACACTGGTGTTGAACTAGCTTTATAACCTAGTACAAATAATTTTACACTAGAGTTGAACTAGCTTTATAACCTAGTACAAATCATTTTACACTATAGTTGAACTAGCTATATAACCTAGTTAAAATAATTTTACACTAGAATTGAACTAGCTCTATAACCTAGTACAAATAATTTTACACTAGAGTTAAATTAGCTCTATAACCTAGTACAAATAATTTTACACTAGAAATGAACTAGCTCTATGACTTGGTATACATAATTTTGCACTAGCGTTGAAAAAGGGCAATAACCTTGTACAAATAATTTTACACTAGAGTTGAACTAGCTCAATAACCTAGGACAAATAATTTTACCCTAGCGTTGAACAAGGTCTATAACCTAGTACAAATCATTTTACACTATAGTTGAACTAGCTCTATTATCTAGTACAAATAATTTTACACTAGAATTGAACTAGCTCTATAACCTAGTAGAAATCATTTTACACTAGAGTTGAACTAGCCCTATGACCTAGTACACACAATTTTAGACTAGAGTTGAACTAGCTCTATAACCTAGTACAAATAATTGTAAACTAGAGTTGAACTAGCTCTATAACCTAGTACAAATAATTTTACACTAGAGTTGAACTAGCTCCATTACCTAGTACAAATAATGTTACAATAGAGTTGAACTAGCTCTATAACCTAGTACAAATCATTTTACACTATAGTTGAACTAGCTCTATAACCTAGTACAAATAATTTTATAGTAGAATTGAACTAGTTGTATAACCCAGTACAAATAATTTTACACTAGAGTTGAACTAGCTCTAGAATCTAGTACACATAATTTTACACTAGCGTTGAACTAGGGCTATAAGCTAGTACAAATCATTTTACACTATAGTTGAGCTACCTCTATAACCTAGTTCAAATAATTTTATACTAAAATTGAACTAGCTCTATAACCTAGTACAAATCATTTCTAACTAGAGTAGAACTAGCTCTATAACATAGTACAAATAATTTTACACTAGAAATGAACTAGCTCTATAATCTAGTGCAAATAATTTTACACTAGAATTGAACTAACTCTTTAACCTAGTACAAAAAAACTTACACTATAGTTGAACTAGCTCTATAGCCTAGTACAAATAATTTTACATTAGAGTTGAACTAGCTCTATAACCTAGTACAAATAATTTTATACTAGCGTTGAACAAGCTCTATAACCAAGTTCAAATAATTTTACACTAGAAAGGAACTAGCTCTATAACATGGTACATATAATTTTACACTAGCATTGTACTTGGGCTATAACCTAGTACAAATCATTTTACACTAGAGTTGAACTAGCTCTATGACCTAGTACACACAATTTTAGATTATAGTTGAAATAGCTCTATAAACTAGTACAAATAATTTTAAACGAGAGTTGAACTAGCTCTGTGACCTAGTACAAATAATTTTACACTATAGTTAAACTAGCTCTATAAACTAGTACAAATAATTTTACACTAGAGTTGAACTAGCTCTATAACCTAGTACAAATCATTACACACTATAGTTGAACTAGTTCTATAACCTAGTACAAATAATTTTACACTAGAATTTAACTAGCTCTATAACCTAGTACAAATAGTTTTACACTAGAGTTGAACTAGCTATATAATCTAGTACACATAATTTTACTCTAGCGTTGAACTAGGGCTATAAGCTAGTACAAATCATTTTAGACTATAGTTGCACTACCTCTATAACATAGTACAAATAATATTACACTAAAATTGAACTAGCTCTATAACCTAGTACAATTGATTTTACACTAGAGTTGAACTAGCTCTATAACCTAGTACAAATAATTTTACACTAGAAATGAACTAGCTCTATAACCTAGTACAAATAATTTTACACTAGAATTGAACTAGCTATATAACCTAGTACAAATAATTTTACACTAGAGTTGAACTATCTCTATAACCTAGTACAAATAATTTTACACTAGAAATGAACTAGCTCTATAACCTAGTACACGTAATTTTACACTAGCGTTGAACTAGGGCTATAACCTGGTACAAATCGTTTTAAACTAGATTTGAACTAGCTCTATAACCTAGTACAAATAATTTTACACTAGAGTTGAACTAGCTCTATAACCTAGTAAAAATCATTTTACACTATAGTTGAACTAGCTATATAACCTAGTTCAAATAATTTTACACTAGAATTGAACTAGCTCTATAACCTAGTACAAATAATTTTACACTAGAGTTGAACTAGCTCTATAACCTAGTACAAATAATTTTACACTAGAAATGAACTAGCTCTATAACTTGGTACACATAATTTTACACTAATGTTGAAAAAGGGCAATAACCTAGTACAAATCATTTTACACTATAGTTGAACTAGCTCTATAACCTTGTACAAATAATTTTACACTAGAGTTGAACTAGCTCTATTACCTAGTACAAATCATTTTACAGTAGAGTATAACTAGCTTTATAACCTAGTACAAATAATTTTACACTAGAAATGAACTAGCTCTATAACCTAGTACAAAAAAATTTACACTAGTGTTTAACTAGCTCTATACCCAATTACAAATAATTTTCACTAGAAATGAACTAGCTCTATAACCTGGTGCACATAATTTTACACCAACATTGTACTAGGGCTATAACCTAGTATAAATCATTTTACAGTAGAGTTGAACTAGATCTATGACCTAGTACACACAATTTTAGTCTAGAGTTGAACTAGCTCGATAACCTAGTACAAATAATTTTACACTGGAGTTGAACTAGCTTTATAACCTAGTACAAATAATTTTACACTAGAGTTGAACTAGCTTTATAACCTAGTACAAATCATTTTACACTATAGTTGAACTAGCTATATAACCTAGTTCAAATAATTTTACACTAGAATTGAACTAGCTCTATAACCTAGTACAAATAATTTTACACTAGAGTTGAACTAGCTCTATAACCTATTACAAATAATTTTACACTAGAAATGCACTAGCTCTATGACTTGGTATACATAATTTTGCACTAGCGTTGAAATATGGCAGTAACCTTGTACAAATAATTTTTCACTAGAGTTGAACTAGCTCAATAACCTAGGACAATTAATTTTACCCTAGCGTTGAACTAGGTCTATAACCTAGTACAAATCATTTTACACTATAGTTGAACTAGCTCTATTATCTAGTACAAATAATTTTACACTAGAATTGAACTAGTTCTATAACCTAGTACAAATCATTTTACACTAGAGTTGAACTAGCTCTATGACCTAGTACACACAATTTTAGACTAGAGTTGAACTAGCTCTATAACCTAGTACAAATAATTGTAAACTAGAGTTGAACTAGCTCTATAATCTAGTACAAATAATTTTACACTAGAATTGAACTAACTCTTTAACCTAGTACAAAAAACTTACACTATAGCTGAACTAGCTCTATAACCTAGTACAAATAATTTTACATTAGAGTTGAAGTAGCTCTATAACCTAGTACAAATACTTTTATACTAGCGTTGAACTAGCTCTATAACCAAGTACAAATAATTTTACACTAGAAATTAACTAGCTCTATAACCTGGTACATATAATTTTACACTAGCATTGTACTTGGGCTATAACCTAGTACAAATAATTTTACACTAGAGTTGAACTAGCTCTATGACCCTGTACACACAATTTTATACTAAAATTGAACTAGCTCTATAACCTAGTACAAATCATTTGAAACTAGAGTATAACTAGCTCTATAACCTAGTACAAATAATTTTACACTAGAAATGAACTAGCTGTATAACCTAGTACAAATAATTTTACACTAGAATTGAACTAACTCTTTAACCTAGTACAAAAAAACTTACACTATAGTTGAACTAGCTCTATAACCTAGTACAAATAATTTTACATTAGAGTTGAACTAGCTCTATAACCTAGTACAAATACTTTTATACTAGAGTTGAACTAGCTCTATAACCAAGTATAAATAATTTGACACTAGAAATGAACTAGCTCTATAAGCTGGTACATATAATTTTACACTAGCATTGTACTAGGGCTATAACCTAGTACAAATCATTTTACACTAGAGTTGAACTAGCTCTATGACCTAGTACACACAATTTTAGATTATAGTTGAACTAGCTCTATAACCTAGTACAAATAATTTTAAACGAGAGTTGAACTAGCTCTGTGACCTAGTAAAAATAATTTTACACTATAGTTGAACTAGCTCTATAACCTAGTACAAATAATTTTACACTAGAGTTGAACTAGCTCTATAACCTAGTACAAATCATTATACACTATAGTTGAGCTAGTTCTATAACCTAGTACAAATAATTTTACACTAGAATTGAACTAGCTCTATAACCTAGTACAAATAGTTTTACACTAGAGTTGAACTAGCTATATAATCTAGTACACATAATTTTACACTAGCGTTGAACTAGGGCTATAAGCTAGTACAAATCATTTTAGACTATAGTTGCACTACCTCTATAACCTAGTACAAATAATTTTACAGTAAAATTGAACTAGCTCTATAACCTAGTACAATTAATTTTACACTAGAGTTGAACTAGCTCTATAACCTAGTACAAATAATTTTACACTAGAGTTGAACTAGCTCTATAACCTAGTACAAATAATTTTACACTAGAATTGAACTAGCTCTATAACCTAGTACACGTAATTTTACACTAGAGTTGAACTAGCTCTATAACCTGGTACAAATAATTTTACACTAGAAATGAACTAGCTCTATAACCTAGTGCAAATAATTTTACACTAGAGTTGAACTAGCCGTATAACCTGGTACAAATGATTTTGCACTAGATTTGAAGTAGCTCTATAACCTAGTACAAATCATTTTACACTAGAGTTGAACTAGCTGTATAACCTAGTACGAATGATTTTACACTAGAGTTGAACTAGCTCTATAACCTAGTACGAATCATTTTACATTATAATTGAACTAGCTCTATGAACTAGTACAAATAATCTTACACTAGAATTGAACTAGCTCTATAACCAAGTACAATTTTTTTACATTAGAGTTGAACTAGCTCTATAATGTAGTACAAATAATTTGACACTAGAAATGAACTAGCTCTATAACCTAGTACACATAATTTTACACTGGCATTCTACTAAGGCTATAACCTAGTACAAATCCTTTTACACTAGAGTTGAACTAGCTCTATGACCTAGTACACACAATTTTAGACTAGAGTTGAACTAGCTCTATAACCTAGTACAAATAATTGTAAACTGGAGTTGAACTAGCTCTATAACCTAGTACAAATAATTTTACACTAGAGTTAAACTAGCTCTATTACCTAGTACAAATAATGTTACACTAGAGTTGAACTAGCTCTATAACCTAGTACAAATCATTTTACACTATAGTTGAACTACCTCTATAACCTAGTACAAATAATTTTACACTAGAATTGAACTAGCTCTATAACCTAGTACAAATAATTTTACACTAGAGTTGAACTAGCTCTATAATCTAGTACACATAATTTTACACTAGCGTTGAACTAGGGCCATAAGCTAGTACAAATCATTTTACACTATAGTTGAACTACCTCTATAACCTAGTTCAAATAATTTTATACTAAAATTGAACTAGCTCTATAACCTAGTACAAAAATTTTTATACTACAGTAGAACTAGCTCTATAACCTAGTACAAATAATTTTACACTAGAAATGAACTAGCTCTATTACCTAGTACAAATAATTTTACACTAGAATTGAAGTAGTTCTATAACCTAGTACAAATAATTTTACACTAGAGTTGAACTAGCTCTAGAATCTAGTACACATAATTTTACACTAGCGTTGAACTAGGGCTATAAGCTAGTACAAATCATTTTACACTATAGTTGAGCTACCTCTATAACCTAGTTCAAGTAATTTTATACTAAAATTGAACTAGCTCTATAACCTAGTACAAATCATTTTAAACTAGAGTAGAACTAGCTTTATAACCTAGTACAAATAATTTTACACTAGAAATGAACTAGCTCTATAACCTAGTACAAATAATTTTAGACTAGAATTGAACTAACTCTTTAACCTAGTACAAAAAAACTTACACTATAGTTGAACTAGCTCTATAACCTAGTACAAATAATTTTACATTAGAGTTGAACTAGCTCTATAACCTAGTACAAATACTTTTATACTAGCGTTGAACTAGCTTTATAACCAAGTACAAATAATTTTACACTAGAAATGAACTAGCTCTATAACCTGGTACATATAATTTTACACTAGCATTGTACTAGGGCTATAACCTAGTACAAATCATTTTACACTAGAGTTGAACTAGCTCTATGACCTAGTACACACAATTTTAGATTATAGTTGAACTAGCTCTATAACCTAGTACAAATAATTTTAAACGAGAGTTGAACTAGCTCTGTGACCTAGTACAAATAATTTTACACTATAGTTGAACTAGCTCTATAACCTAGTACAAATAATTTTACACTGAGTTGAACTAGCTCTATAACCTAGTACAAATCATTTTACACAATAGTTGAACTAGTTCTATAACCTAGTACAAATAATTTTACACTATAATTGAACTAGCTCTATAACCTAGTACAAATAGTTTTACACTAGAGTTGAACTAGCTATATAATCTAGTACACGTAATTTTACACTAGCGTTGAACTAGGGCTATAAGCTAGTACAAATCATTTTAGACTATAGTTGCACTACCTCTATAACCTAGTACAAATAATTTTACACTAAAATTGAACTAGCTCTATAACCTATTACAATTGATTTTACACTAGAGTTGAACTAGCTGTATAACCTAGTACAAATAATTTTACACTAGAGTTGAACTAGCTCTATAACCTAGTACAAATAATTTTACACTAGAATTGAACTAGCTCTATAACCTAGTACACGTAATTTTACACTAGAGTTGAACTAGCTCTATAATCTGGTACAAATAATTTTACATTAGAAATGAACTAGCTCCCTAACCTAGTACAAATAATTTTACACTAGAGTTGAACTAGCCGTATAACCTGGTACAAATGATTTTACACTAGATTTGAACTAGCTCTATAACCTAGTACAAATCGTTTTACACTAGAGTTGAACTAGCTGTATAACCTAGTATAAATGATTTTACACTAGAGTTGAACTAGCTCTATAACCTAGTACGAATCATTTTACATTATAATTGAACTAGCTCTATAAACTAGTACAAATAATTTTACACTAGAATTTAACTAGCTCTATAACCAAGTACATTTTTTTACATTAGAGTTGAACTAGCTCTATAACGTAGTACAAATAATTTTACACTACAAATGAACTAGCTCTATAACCTAGTACACATAATTTTACACTGGCATTCTACTAAGGCTATAACCTAGTACAAATCATTTTACACTAGAGTTGAACTAGCTCTATGACCTAGTACACACAATTTTAGACTAGAGTTGAACTAGCTCTATAACCTAGTACAAATAATTGTAAACTAGAGTTGAACTAGCTCTATAACCTAGTACAAATAATTTTACACTAGAGTTGAA
Source organism: Triticum aestivum (assembly GCF_018294505.1). NCBI lineage: Eukaryota > Viridiplantae > Streptophyta > Magnoliopsida > Poales > Poaceae > Triticum > Triticum aestivum. The sequence continues at coordinate 415,944,947 of NC_057807.1, forward strand.
CTAGCTCTATTACCTAGTACAAATAATGTTACACTAGAGTTGAACTATCTCTATAACCTAGTACAAATCATTTTACACTATAGTTGAACTAGCTCTATAACCTAGTACAAATAATTTTACACTAGAACCGAACTAGCTCTATAACCTAGTACAAATAATTTTACACTAGAGTTGAACTAGCTCTATAATCTAGTACACATAATTTTACACTAGCGTTTGAACTAGGGCTATAAGCTAGTACAAATCATTTTACACTATAGTTGAACTACCTCTATAACCTAGTTCAAATAATTTTATACTAAAATTGAACTAGCTCTATAACCTAGTACAAAAAAATTTATACTAGAGTGGAACTAGCTATATAACCTAGTACAAATAATTTTACACTAGAAATGAACTAGCTCTATAACCTAGTACAAATAATTTTACACTAGAATTGAACTAGCTCTATAACCTAGTACAAATAATTTTACACTAGAGTTGAACTAGCTCTATAATCTAGTACACATAATTTTACACTAGCGTTGAAATAGGGCTATAAGCTAGTACAAATTATTTTACACTATAGTTGAACTACCTGTATAACCTAGTTCAAATAATTTTATACTAAAATTGAACTAGCTCTATAACCTAGTACAAAAAATTTTATACTAGAGTTGAACTAGCTCTATAACCTAGTACACATGATTTTACACTGGCATTCTACTAAGGCTATAACGTAGTACAAATCATTTTACACTAGAGTTGAACTAGCTCCATGATGTAGTACACACAATTTTAGACTAGAGTTGAACTAGCTCTATAACCTAGTACAAATAATTTTACACTAGAAATGAACTAGCTCTATAACCTAGTACAAATAATTTTACACTAGACTCGAACTAACTCTTTAACCCAGTACAAAAAAATTTACACTATAGTTGAACTAGCTCTATAACCTAGTACAAATAATCTTACACTAGAGTTGACCTAGCTCTATAATCTAGTACACATAATTTTACACTAGCGTTGAACTAGGGCTATAAGCTAGTACAAATCATTTTACACTATTGTTGAGCTACCTCTATAACCTAGTTCAAATAATTTTATACTAAAATTGAACTAGCTCTATAACCTAGTACAAATCATTTTAAACTAGTGTAGAACTAGCTCTATAACCTAGTACAAATAATTTTCACTAGAAATGAACTAGCTCTATAACCTAGTACAAATAATTCTACACTAGAATTGAACTAACTCTTTAACCTAGTACAAAAAAACTTACACTATAGTTGAACTAGCTCTATAACCTAGTACAAATAATTTTACATTAGAGTTGAACTAGCTCTATAACCTAGTACAAATACTTTTATACTAGCGTTGAACTAGCTCAATAACCAAGTACAAATAATTTTACACTAGAAATGAACTAGCTCTATAAACTGGTACATATAATTTTACACTAGCATTGTACTTGGGCTATAACCTAGTACAAATCATTTTACACTAGAGTTGAACTAGCTCTATGACCTAGTACACACAATTTTAGATTATAGTTGAACTAGCTCTATAACCTAGTACAAATAATTTTAAACGAGAGTTGAACTAGCTCTGTGACCTAGTACAAATAATTTTACACTATAGTTGAACTAGCTCTATAACCTAGTACAAATAATTTACAGTAGAGTTGAACTAGCTCTATAACCTAGTACAAATCATTTTACACAATAGTTGAACTAGTTCTATAACCTAGTACAAATAATTTTACACTAGAATTGAACTAGCTCTATAACCTAGTACAAATAGTTTTACACTAGAGTTGAACTAGCTATATAATCTAGTACACGTAATTTTACACTAGCGTTGAACTAGGGCTATAAGCTAGTACAAATCATTTTAGACTATAGTTGCACTACCTCTATAACCTAGTACAAATAATTTTACACTAAAATTGAACTAGCTCTATAACCTAGTACAATTGATTTTACACTAGAGTTGAACTAGCTGTATAACCTAGTACAAATAATTTTACACTAGAGTTGAACTAGCTCTATAACCTAGTACAAATAATTTTACACTAGAATTGAACTATCTCTATAACCTAGTACACGTAATTTTACACTAGAGTTGAACTAGCTCTATAACCTGGTACAAATAATTTTACATTAGAAATGAACTAGCTCCCTAACCTAGTACAAATAATTTTACACTAGAGTTGAACTAGCCATATAACCTGGTACAAATGATTTTACACTAGATTTGAACTAGCTCTATAAGCTAGTACAAATCGTTTTACACTAGAGTTGAACTAGCTGTATAACCTAGTATAAATGATTTTACACTAGAGTTGAACTAGCTCTATAACCTAGTACGAATCATTTTACATTATAATTGAACTAGCTCTATAAACTAGTACAAATAATTTTACACTAGAATTGAACTAGCTCTATAACCAAGTACATTTTTTTACATTAGAGTTGAACTAGCTCTATAACGTAGTACAAATAATTTTACACTACAAATGAACTAGCTCTATAACCTAGTACACATAATTTTACACTGGCATTCTACTAAGGCTATAACCTAGTACAAATCATTTTACACTAGAGTTGAACTAGCTCTATGACCTAGTACACACAATTTTAGACTAGAGTTGAACTAGCTCTATAACATAGTACAAATAATTGTAAACTAGAGTTGAACTAGCTCTATAACCTAGTACAAATAATTTTACACTAGAGTTGAACTAGCTCTATTACCTAGTACAAATAATGTTACACTAGAGTTGAACTATCTCTATAACCTAGTACAAATCATTTTACACTATAGTTGAACTAGCTCTATAACCTAGTACAAATAATTTTACACTAGAACCGAACTAGCTCTATAACCTAGTACAAATAATTTTACACTAGAGTTGAACTAGCTCTATAATCTAGTACACATAATTTTACACTAGCGTTGAACTAGGGCTATAAGCTAGTACAAATCATTTTACACTATAGTTGAACTACCTCTATAACCTAGTTCAAATAATTTTATACTAAAATTGAACTAGCTCTATAACCTAGTACAAAAAAATTTATACTAGAGTGGAACTAGCTATATAACCTAGTACAAATAATTTTACACTAGAAATGAACTAGCTCTATAACCTAGTACAAATAATTTTACACTAGAATTGAACTAGCTCTATAACCTAGTACAAATAATTATACACTAGAGTTGAACTAGCTCTATAATCTAGTACACATAATTTTACACTAGCGTTGAAATAGGGCTATAAGCTAGTACAAATCATTTTACACTATAGTTGAACTACCTCTATAACCTAGTTCAAATAATTTTATACTAAAATTGAACTAGCTCTATAACCTAGTACAAAAATTTTTATACTAGAGTTGAACTAGCTCTATAACCTAGTACACATAATTTTACACTGGCATTCTACTAAGGCTATAACCTAGTACAAATCATTTTACACTAGAGTTGAACTAGCTCTATGATGTAGTACACACAATTTTAGACTAGAGTTGAACTAGCTCTATAACCTAGTACAAATAATTTTACACTAGAAATGAACTAGCTCTATAACCTAGTACAAATAATTTTACACTAGACTCGAACTAACTCTTTAACCTAGTACAAAAAAATTTACACTATAGTTGAACTAGCTCCATAACCTAGTACAAATAATTTTACACTAGAGTTGACCTAGCTCTATAATCTAGTACATGTAATTTTACACTAGCGTTGAACTAGGGCTATAAGCTAGTACAAATCATTTTACACTATAGTTGAGCTACCTCTATAACCTAGTTCAAATAATTTTATACTAAAATTGAACTAGCTCTATAACCTAGTACAAATCATTTTAAACTAGTGTAGAACTAGCTCTATAACCTAGTACAAATAATTTTCATTAGAAATGAACTAGCTCTATAATCTAGTACAAATAATTTTACACTAGAATTGAACTAACTCTTTAACCTAGTACAAAAAAACTTACACTATAGCTGAACTAGCTCTATAACCTAGTGCAAATAATTTTACATTAGAGTTGAACTAGCTCTATAACCTAGTACAAATACTTTTATACTAGCGTTTTACTAGCTCTACAACCAAGTACAAATAAATTTACACTAGAAATTAACTAGCTCTATAACCTGGTACATATAATTTTACACTAGCATTGTACTAGGGATATAACCTAGTACAAATCATTTTACACTAGAGTTGAACTAGCTCTATGACCTGATACACACAGTTTTAGATTATAGTTGAACTAGCTCTATAACCTAGTACAAATAATTTTAAACGAGAGTTGAACTAGCTCTGTGACCTAGTACAAATAATTTTACACTATAGTTGAACTAGCTCTATAACCTAGTACAAATCATTATACACTATAGGTGAACTAGTTCTATAACCTAGTACAAAAAATTTTACACTAGAATTGAACTAGCTCTATAACCTAGTACAAATAGTTTTACACTAGATTTGAACTAGCTCTATGACGTAGTACACACAATTTTAGCCTAGAGTTGAACTAGCTCTATAACCTAGTACAAATAATTTTACACTAGAAATGAACTAGCTCTATAACCTAGTACAAATAATTTTACACTAGACTCGAACTAACTCTTTAACCTAGTACAAAAAAATTTACACTATAGTTAAACTAGCTCTATAACCTAGTACAAATAATTTTACACTAGAGTTGACCTAGCTCTATAATCTAGCACACATAATTTTACACTAGCGTTGAACTAGGGCTATAAGCTAGTACAAATCATTTTACACTATAGTTGAGCTACCTCTATAACCTAGTTCAAATAATTTTATACAAAAATTGAACTAGCTCTATAACCTAGTACAAATAATTTTACACTAGAAATGAACTAGCTCTATAACCTAGTACAAATAATTTTACACTAGACTCGAACTAACTCTTTAACCTAGTACAAAAAAACTTACACTATAGTTGAACTAGCTCTATAACCTAGTACAAATAATTTTATATTAGAGTTGAACTAGCTCTATAACCTAGTACAAATACTTTTATACTAGCGTTGAACTAGCTCTATAACCAAGTACAAATAATTTTACACTAGAAATGAACTAGCTCTATAACCTGGTACATATAATTTTACACTAGCATTGTACTAGGCCTATAACCTAGTACACATCATTTTACACTAGAGTTGAACTAGCTCTATGACCTGATACACATAGTTTTAGATTATAGTTGAACTAGCTCTATAACCTAGTACAAATAATTTTAAACGACAGTTGAACTAGCTCTGTGACCTAATACAAATAATTTTACACTAGAGTTGAACTAGCTCTATAACCTAGTACAAATCATTATACACTATAGGTGAACTAGTTCTATAACCTAGTAGAAATAATTTTACATTAGAATTGAACAAGCTCTATAACCTAGTACAAATAGTTTTACACTAGAGTTGAACTAGCTATATAATCTAGTACACATAATTTTACACTAGCGTTGAACTAGGGCTATAAGCTAGCACAAATACTTTTAGACTATAGTTGCACTACCTCTATAACCTAGTACAAATAATTTTACACTAAAATTGAACTAGCTCTATAACCTAGTACAATTGATTTTACACTAGAGTTGAACTATCTCTATAACCAAGTACAAAAAATTTTACACTAGAAATGAACTAGCTCTACAACCTAGTACAAATAATTTTACACTAGAATTAAACTAGCTCTATAACCTAGTACTAATAATTTTACACTAGAGTTGAACTAGTTCTATAACCTAGTACAAATAATTTTACACTAGAAATGAACTAGCCCTATAACCTAGTACACGTAATTTTACACTACAGTTGAACTAGGGCTATAACCTGGTACAAATCATTTTCAACTAGATTTGAACTAGCTCTATAACCTAGTACAAATAATTTTACAGTAGAGTTGAACTAGCCGTATAACCTAGTACAAATGATTTTACACTAGAGTTGAACTAGCTCTATAACCTAGTAGAAATCATTTTACATTATAGTTAAACTAGCTCTATAAACTAGTACAAATAATTTTACACTAGAATTGAACTAGCTCTATAACCAAGTACATTTTTTTTACATTAGAGTTGAACTAGCTCTATAACGTAGTACAAATAATTTTACACTAGAAATAAACTAGCTCTATAAACTAGTACACATAATTTTACACTGGCATTCTACTAAGGCTATAACCTAGTACAAATCATTTTACACTAGAGTTGAACTAGCTCTATGACCTAGTACACACAATTTTAGACTAGAGTTGAACTAGCTCTATAACCTAGTACAAATAATTGTAAACTAGAGTTGAACTAGCTCTATAACCTAGTACAAATAATTTTACACTAGAGTTGAACTAGCTCTATTACCTAGTACAAATAATGTTACACTAGAGTTGAACTAGCTCTATAACCTAGTACAAATAATTTTACACTAGAGTTGAACTATCTCTATAACCTAGTACAAATCATTTTATACTATAGTTGAACTAGCTCTCAATACAAAAAAAAGACACTATAGTTCAACTAGCTATATAACCTAGTTCAAATAATTTTACACTAGAATTGAACTAGCTCTATAACCTAGTACAAATAATTTTACATTAGAATTGAACTAGCTCTATAACCTAGTAGAAATAATTTTACACTAGAGTTGAACTAGCTCTATAATCTAGTACACATAATTTTACACTAGCGTTGAACTAGGGCTATAAGCTAGTACAAATCATTTTACACTATAGTTCAACTACCTCTATAACCTAGTTCAAATAATTTTATACTAAAATTGAACTAGCTCTATAACCTAGTACAAATCATTTCACACTAGAGTAGAACTAGCTCTATAACCTAGTACAAATAATTTTACACTAGAAATGAACTAGCTCTATAACCTAGTACAAATAATTTTACAGTAGACTCGAACTAACTCTTTAACCTAGTACAAAAAAAATTACACTATAGTTGAACTAGCTCTATAACCTAGTACAAATAATTTCACATTAGAGTTGAACTAGCTCTATAACCTAGTACAAATAATTTTACACTAGCGTTGAACTAGCTCTATAACCAAGTACAAATAATTTTACACTAGAACTGAACTAGCTCTATAACCTGGTACACATAATTTTACACTAGCATTGTACTAGGTCTATAACCTAGTACAAATCATTTTACACTAGAGTTGAACTAGCTCGATGACCTAGTACACACAATTTTAGATTATAGTTGAACTAGCTCTATAACCTAGTACAAATAATTTTACACTAGAGTTGAACTAGCTCTATAATCTAGTACAAATCATTATACACTATAGATGAACTACCTCTATAACCTAGTACAAATAATTTTACACTAAAATTGAACTAGCTCTATGACCTACTACAAATGATTTTACACTAGAGTTGAACTAGCTCTATAACCTAGTATAAACAATTTTACACTAGAAATGAACTAGCTCTATAACCTAGTACAAATAATTTTACACTAGAATTGAACTAGCTCTATAACCTAGTACAAAAAGATTATACTGGAGTTGAACTAGCTCTATAACTAAGTACAAATAATTTTACACTAGAAATGAACTAGCTCTATAATCTAGTACAAATAATTTTACACTAGCGTTGAATTAGGGCTATAACCTGGTACAAATCGTTTTAAACTAGAGTTGAACTAGCTCTATAACCTAGTACAAATAATTTTACACTGTAGTTGAACTAGCTGTATAACCTAGTACAAATGGTTTTACACTAGAGTTGAACTAGCACTATAACCTAGTACAAATCATTTTACACTATAGTTGAAATAGCTCTATAAACTAGTACAAATCATTTTACACTAGAATTGAACTAGCTCTATAACCAAGTACAATTTTTTTTACATTAGAGTTGAACTAGCTCTATAACGTAGTACAAGTAATTTTACACTAGAAATGAACTAGCTCTGTAACCTAGTACACATAATTTTACACTAGCTTTCTACTAAGGCTATAACTTAGTACAAATCATTTTACACTAGAGTTGAACTAGCTCTATGACCTAGTACAAATAATTTTACACTAGAGTTGAGCCAGCTCTATAACCTAGTACTAATAATTTTAAACTAGAGTTGAACTAACTCTATAACCTAGTAGAAATAATTTTACACTGGAGTTGAACTAGCTTTATTACGAAGTAGAAATAATTTTACACTAGAGTTGAACTAGCTCTATAACCTAGTACAACTCATTTTACACTATAGTTCAACTAGCTATATAACCTAGTTCAAATAATTTTACACTAGAATTGAACTAGCTCTATAACCTAGTACAAATAATTTTACACTAGAGTTGAACTAGCTCTATAACCTAGTACAAATAATTTTACACTAGAAATGAACTAGCTCTATAACCTGGTACACATAATTTTACACTAGCGTTGAAATAGTGCAATAACCTAGTACAAATCATTTTACACTATAGTTTAACTAGCTCTCTAACCTAGTACAAATAATTTTACACTAGAGTTGAACTAGTTCTATGACCTAGTAAAAATAATTTTACACTAGCGTGGAACTAGGTTTATAACCTAGTACAAATCATTTTACACTATACTTGAACTAGCTCTATTATCTAGTACAAATAATTTTACACTAGAATTGAACTAGCTCTATAACCTAGTACAAATCATTTGACACTAGAGTTGAACTAGCTTTATGGCCTAGTACACACAATTTTAGACTAGACTTGAAGTAGCTCTATAACCTAGTACAAATAATTTTAAACTAGAGTTGAACTATCTCTATTACCTAGAACAAATAATTTTACACTAGAGTTGAACTAGCTCTATTACCTAGTACAAATAATTTTACACTAGAGTTGAACTAGCTCTATAACCTAGTACAAATCATTTTACACTATAGTCGAACTAGCTCTATAACCTAGTAAAAATAATTTAACACTAGAATTGAAGTAGCTCTATAACCAAGTACAAATAATTTTACACTAGAGTTGAACTAGCTCTATAATCTAGTACACATAATTTTACACTAGCGTTTAACTAGGTCTATAAGCTAGTACAAATCATTTTACACTACAGTTGAACTACCTCTATAACCTATTACAATTAATTTTACACTAAAATTTAACTAGCTCTATAACCTAGTACAAATCATTGTACACTAGAGTAGAACTAGCTCTATAACATAGTACAAATAATTTTACACTAGAAATGAACTAGCTCTATAACCTACTACAAATAATTTTACACTAGAATTGAACTAACTCTATAACCTAGTACAATTCTTTTACATTAGGGTTGAACTAGCTCTGTAACCAAGCACAAGTAATTTTACACTAGAAATGAACTAGCTGTACAATCTGGTACACATAATTTTATACTAGCATTGTACTAGGGCTATAACCTAGTACAAATAATTTTACACTAGAGTTTAACTAGCTCTATAACATAGTACAAATAATTTTACACTAGAAATGAACTAGCTCTATAACCTAGTACATATAATTTTACACAAGCATTGTACGTGCTATAACCTAATTCAAATCATTTTACACTAGATTTAAACTAGCTCTATGACCTAGTACACACAATTTTAGACTGGAGCTGAGCTAGCTTTACAACCTAGTACAAATAATTTTAAATTAGAGTTGAAATACCTCTATAACCTAGTACAAATAATTTTACACTGGAGTTGAACTAGCTTTACAACCTAGTTCAAATAATTTTACACTAGAATTAAACTAGTTCTATAACCTAGTACAATTTTTTTTACACTAGAGTTGAACTAGCTGTATAACCTAGCACAAATAATTTTACACTAGCATTGAACTAGGTCTATAACCTACGAGAAATCATTTTACACTATAGTTGAACTAGCTCTATTATCTAGTACAAATAATTTTACACTAGAGTTGAACTAGCTCTATGACCTAGTACACACAATTTTAGACTAGAGTTGACCTAGCTCTATAACCTAGTACAAATAATTTTAAACTAGAGCTGAACTAGCTCTATAACCTAGTATAAATAATTTTACACTAGAGTTGAACTAGCTCTATTACCTAGTACAAATAATTTTACACTAGAGTTGAACTAGCTCTATAACCTAGTACAAATCATTTTATACTATAGTTGAACTAGCTCTCACTACAAAAAAAAGACACATCCGTGACATTTTGGGCCGAACGGAATTTTTTCTTCATACATATGACACTTCTATGACGATAATTGTGACAAATCCCGGTATCATCATAGATGTGGTGGGCTCCTACTTATAAGACAGAAACTGGGCTTTTCGTCCTTGGTGGGCCGGAGACACAGCTGCATGACATTCTTTGGGCCGTCCATGATGGAAAAAACCGTGGTAGAAGCGGGGGGGGGGGGGGATTTCAGGGAGTTCCCGGTTATGGTGGGAGGTCGGGGGCCGAGCGAGATGCGTGTTTCTCTCAGACACGTACGCGCGTGTGTGCGAGGCATTGGCTCTAACTGAACCCGAGCGAGGCGTTGGGCTCTAACTGAACCCGAGCGATTGCACTGCAGGCTACGCATTACTGAACCTGAGCGATCGATCGATGGCTGTTAACTGAACCCGATCGAGCAATTCCTTCGCTACTGCTGCTAACTGAAGCTGATCGATTGGATGAACAGTGAGTGTTGCGGGGGGTTTGGATGAACAGTGAGCGGTGGCGTTGCCTCTGGATGAACAGGACCCCGTGGTGTGGAGGGCTGGATGAACAATAGACGACGGAGGGGTGCCCGTGGAGGGGTGGTTGAACAGGACCCCGTTATGTGGAGGGCTGGATGAACCATAGACAGTGGAGGGGTGCCCGTGGAGGGGTGGTTGAACAGTAGCCGGTGGAGTAGCGCGCGGTGGAGGCTGGATGAACAGGAGCCCGTGGAGGCTGGAGGAGGTCGACGGTGGAGATGAACAGTATCCCGTGGAGTCCTGTTCGCCACACCCCTCCCGATGAACAGGACCCCAGTTTCGACCGTAGCACTCCAACACAAGTCCGTTTCGTCTGTTTTGCGGTACGCCACACCCCTCTCGATCAACATGACCCCCATTTCGACCGTAGGAGGTTCGTTTCCTCCGTTTTGCGGTACGCCACACCCCCCTCCCGATGAACAGGACTCCCATTTCGACCGTAGGAGGTCCGTTTCCTCCGTTTTGCGGTACGCCACACCCCTCCCAATCAACAGGACCCCGTTCCGAATGTAGGAGGTCCATTCCTCCATTCTGCGGTATGCCAGGCCTCATTTCCATCACCTATTCCGTCCAAGCCCTCCCGATGAACACGACCACGCATTCCGTTCCGACCCAGCCGGTTGGCTCCCACGCGTTCCACTGCCTCCTGATGAACACGATGCATTTCATTGCCTCCCCATGAACACGAGACGATGCTGTTTCTCCGTTACGACCCAACCATGTCAACGAGCCCTCGCCGTACGTATGCGCGAGTAGGCGTTCGAGACCCCGCCCGTATGTACACATACGTGGCCGTATTTTCTTTCTTGCACCCTGGACGTTGTACGTACGTGTACATGCTACGTGCGCACCTCTACTATGACACGTGCGCGCCTCTACATCCACCAGTATATATGTACGTACACGCTCGCGACCAAAATGACAACGCTACGTACGCTTCGACCAGGTGGGTCCCAACTGTCACGGACTTCCTTGCGTGCGAAGATGTAGCTGGTGGGTCCCAGCAGTCAGGGGCAAATCATTTTGTTTTTGTTTGCCCGGACGCACTTCCTTGCGTGCGAAGGTGTAGATGGTGGGTCCCAACAGTGAGGGGGGAAATGTTTTTTTTGCAAAATACGGTGGCCCGTCCGGTGGGTCCCCTCTTTCAGGTGGAGGAATAATTATTTTGCATGTAATAAGGAGGCACTTCCTTGCTGCAGCCGTGGACGCAGTTGTCAGCGTCCCCACGCACAGTACTCTTCCGATGGAAGTCGGTCGTTGACCACATTGACCACGCCGCGCCGAGAGCACCACGGCGGTGGACGACGGCGAGGCCTAGAAAGGGGACGACACGGAGGTAGGGAAGACTCGGCAGTTGTTTCCCACATGGAGGGGAGTACGACTCTACGAGGGTTTACTGGTTCGTCTGCCGTCGCCGGAGAATAACAGCAGGTGTGGGTGAGTAGAGGGATGGCTAGGCCAGTGATGGGAGTATGATGGGGCGGTGAGGCCTGCGCGGCAGCACAGCCGGCCACGGGGAGGAAGGAGCAGGCAGTCCCGTCGGCGCTTGTTTGAGCAGCTGGAGCAGGAAGAGCAGAGATTGAACAAGCATGACAGCCGTTGGATGGACATCCAATAGTTACTGCTTGTGCATCAACCTTTTTTTAGGAAAGCCTCAAATCTGTGGAAAATAGCATCCATCCCATCTTCCATTATTTCTAATAACTTATAGCCCATTTGCTAATTCTTAAGGTTTTTTTGGAGCCCATATTCTTTTTGTTAGCATGACAACCCATATTGTGTCCACGGTTAAAAAATTATACAAAATTTTGCATATTTCGGTGCGGTCCGAACTGTTTTTAATCCCGAAATTTCGACTCACATTCAAACTGATTTTAAAAATAAATGTATATCAATATAAAATCCAACAAATTCTCCACGCATAAAAATTAATGTAATTTAAAATCTTGAAATGGAAAAAAAGACATTTGAAACTAATTGCCGGTTTGATGTGTTTTAAAAATGTACAACCCATTTCTCATTACTGATGGGCCATTTTCTTGGCCAGCCGAATGAAAGCTCTCCTCGTCTTGAAAGATTTGCAGCCCAACATGCCTGACAAATCGACTTACTTGGCAAATCAAAAAAACAGGGTTGTGGTCGTGGACCCAGCTGTCAGCCTCTCCACGTAAAGTACTCTTCCGATGGAAGTCGTTCCTTGACCACGTTGACCACGCCGCACGGAGAGCACCATGGCGGTGGATGACGGCGAGGCCTAGGAAGGGGACGACGCGGAGCCGGGGAAGACGCGGCAGTGGAAACCCTCCCCGGAGAGCAGTACGAGGGTTCACTGGTTCGGCTGCGGAGTGAGGCTGCCGTCGCCGCAGGGCCTAGCCAGTGGTGGGAATAGTAGGGGGCGGTGAGGCCTCTGCGGCAGCACAGCTGGCCATGGGAGGCAGGAGCATGCGGCACGACTGGCGCTGCTTTGGGCGCCTGGAGCAAGAAGACCAGAGGTTGAAGAAGCACTATGGCCGTTGGATGGACATCGTACGATCACTAGAGCTGGAATCGTTCATATTGACTAAGTTGACAAAGCCCTTCATCCCCGCAAATTAGTAGGCCCACAAGTCAGCCTCCCACCAAGGTGGGTCCCAGCTAGTCGGGGGAGTATTCATTTTTTTTGTGCATAATAAGGCGGCACTTCCGGTGGGTCCGAGCTGACAGCGGGGGGAACTTTTTTTCCCGAAATACGGTGGCCCATCTGGTGGGTCCCAGCAGTCAGGGGGAAATGATTTTTTTCGCAAAATACCGGTGGCCCATCCGGTGGGTCCCCGCTGTCAGGTGGAGGAATAATTATTTTCCGAGTAATAAGGAGGCACTACCTTACGGCTGTCGTGGACCCAGCTATCAGCCTCTCCACGTATAGTACTCTTCCATGGAAGTCGGTCGTTGACCACATTGACCACGCCGCACCAACAACACCATGACGGTGGACGACGACGAGGCCTAGGAAGGGGACGACGCGGAGCCGGGCAAGACGCGGCAGTGGATGCCCACGCAGAGAGGAGTACGAGCATTCACTGGTTCGGCTGCGGTGTGAGGCTGCCATCGCCGCAGAATAACAGGGGGTGTGGGTGAGTGGAGGGATGGCCTGGCCAGTGGTGGGAGTATTATGGGGGCGGTGAAGCCTCCACGGTAGCATAGCCGGCCGTGGGAGGCAGGAGCAGGTGGCACGACCGGCGCTGCTTTGGGTGGCTGGAGCAAGAAGACCAGAGGTTGAAGAAGCACTATGGTCATTGGATGGACATCATACGGTCACTGGAGTATTAACTAAGTTGACAAAGCCCTCCGTCCCCGTCAACTTAGTAGGCCCACAAGTCAGCCCAACAATATGGTGGGTCCCAGCTAGCAGGGGGTATTCATTTTTTTGGGCGTAATAAGGAGGAACTTCCTTGCGTGCGAAGATATAGGTGGTGGGTCCGACCTGTCAGCAGGGGGAACGTTTTTTTCGCGAAATACAGAGGCCCTTCCTGTGGGTCCTAGCTGTCAGGTGGAGGAATCATTATTTTGTGCGTTATAAGGAGGCATTTCCTTGCATGCGGCCGTGGACCCAGCTGTCAGCCTCTCCACGTATAGTCCACTTCTGATGGATGTCGTTCATTGACCACGTTGACAAGGCCGCGCTGAGAGCACCAGGGCGGTGGACGACGGTGAGGCCTAGGAAGGGAACGACACGGAGCCAGGGAATACTCGGCAGTTGTTTCCCACGCGGAGGAGTACGAGGGTTTACTGGTTCGTTTGCCATCGCCGGAGAATAACATCATGTGTGGGTGAGTAGAGGGATGGCTAGGCCAGCGATGGGAGTACGGTAGGGCCGTGAGGCCTGCGTGGCAGCATAGCCGGCCGCGGGAGGAGGGAGCAGGCAGTCCCGCCGACACTTGTTTGAGAGACTGGAGCATGAAGAGCATAGATGGAAAAAGCACGACAGCCGTTGGATGGACATCCAACAGTCTCTGCTCTCATGTGTTGACTAAGTTAACAGGGCGTTGCGTGTGCGTCAACCCTTTTTTTATGAAAGCATACACGTCAATCTGTAGTAGGCGCACAAGTCAGCCTCTAATCTGTGTAAAACAACATATAGCCCATCCGCCATTATTTCTAATAATGTACAACCCATTTTCTAATTCTTAAGAATTTTTTTCGAGCCCATCTTCTTTTTGTTAGCATTACACCCCATATTGTGGCCACGGTTAAAAAGTATACGAAATTTTGCATATCGGTGCGGTCAACTGTTTTTAATCCAGAAATATTGATTCACATTCAAACTATTTTGAAAAATAATTTATATAAATATAAAATCCAAATTATTGTCCATGTATAAAAATCAATGGAATTTACGATCTGTTAATGAAAAAAAATTGAAACTAATTCCCGGTTTGATGTGTTTTAAAAATGTACAACCCGTTTCTGGGCAAACCGAATGAAACTCTTCTCGTCTTGAAAGATTTGCAGCCCAGCAGGGCCGATAAAGCAAGTAGGCTTGTTTGGGTATTTCTTTTAAAAAATAGAACTGGGCTAGCCATTTTCAGCAAGAACAAAACACAACTGGGCTCATGATGTGGTAAACATAAATAAAACCCTGGCTAGACGGGCCACAACCCCCGCACAACCCCGTTATTACCCTGATCCGTTGCTAAAACTAGTATAAATAACAACTGCTTGTTCCTCAAAAAAACTGCGCGACTTGCTGGGTCCCTGGTGTCAGCCGCTCGTAGTGTAATTCTCTCGTTTATTGACTACGTTGACAATGGCGTGAGCCCCAGATGTCCAACTATTAGGAGGAACCATATTTTTGGGCTTCTACTCCCTCTGTCCGGAAATACTTGTCAGAGGAATGGATGTATCTAGACGTATTTTAATTCTAGATACATTCATTTTTATGCATTTCTTCGACAAGTATTTTCGGACGGAGGGAGTACTATAGAGGCACTTGCTTGCATACTGCCATGACGCTGGTGGGTCCCTACTGTCATCCTCTCCACGTACAGTCATCTCCTTGTTCCTCTCGGTTGTTGATGACGTTGACAACGCAAGAGGGCGGCGCACCGCGCATGGCGAGCGAACCAAGGCCGCAAGGCGGAGGACAATGGCGAGGCCCGGACAGAATGAACAGGAGCCGTTGAAGATGTGCCGGTCCAGTCGCAGGAGGAGGGGAGTACGAGGGTTGACTGGTTTGGGTGCGGGTGCGTGTTGGGGCTGACGTCACCGGAGAATAACATGACGTGTGGGGGAATAGAGGGAGGGATTGGCCAACATTGGAGGGTACGTATGGTAGGGCGGCGGAGGCGCAGCCAGCCATGGGAGGCGGGAGCAGGCGGAGCCGACGGGGTGGTTTGGTTTGTGTGGATGGAGGAAGAAGAAGACAAGAGATAGAAGATACACGATAGATGTTGGATGTCAATCCAACGGCTGGTAGGCAGAATTGTTTGTTGACTGGCTAGTAAGTCGACACCACCTTGGATAGGCTATCTCCTCGCGGGTCCCAAATGTCAGAATCCAAATCTGTCATGGTCATGCAACCTTTCCTATGAAAATTTACAGCCCATTTGATGTGCTAGTTCAAAATAAGTTTGTGGGTGCTGGTGGGGGCTAATCACTTGGCTTCTGTAATGCACAGTGAGCTCAAGCAGCCGGCGAGAGTGATGTTATTTCCCTTGGTTGGGATTTGTTACAATATTTCACTCTAAATTAAACGAATGGCAAGCCATTTGCGTTGTTTCAAAGAAGATATGACAGTCACGGCCGAGTTGAAAAGGGCAGGAACATCTAACTCCAGCTTACAAACTGTACAAAGGAACGAGGGTTAATTGTTCATCAGGTTTACAAAAAAAATCTAGATTGAAAAGGGCAACAACATCTAACTCCAACACTGTTTTCGTGAGTCACAGTCAAATGGACCGGTCAGGTCCATAGAATGAACATCCTGGGTCGTAAAATTTACTGGATTATGACCACAATATGTTGTAAATAGAAGCCCGGCACGTTCAGAAGCTCTTTTGCTGACCTGAATCTCCTTTTTTTGCTCTTCGACATACCCATCCATCAAAACCATGCTACTGATAAACTTAAGTCTGATGGACAATAGTAACCTCGCATTCAGCAGGAAGAATGTGACAAATCTTGTGTTTGCACGGTTGGCTACATATCGTTCTAGCGTTATTGTCTTCAATCGAATCTCATGAGAAGTGAGAAAATCCTGATGCTTATGAATCCACCGATTGGTTATAACTTTCTTACCCTGTCCTGTTGCCTAAATAGACATGAAGATTGAAAACAGTTAAGGTCTAAAAGAAGAGTGTCGAAAGAGCAACAGCTGAACGGTTAATTCTAGTACACTATATGCGGGCTTCCAATGTGCGTGAAATTATCACCTTTATATACAACTTCTCCAGACATGGAAAACATTGCAGCAATCCAATAATCTTGTTCAGATCAAAACTATTCATTTGGATATATAAGATCTTGCCAGAATCCAGCACCATTGATAGGCCATCCATGGAGAAACTCTTCATTGAGCATAGAACATAATATTAGTACAAAATGTGTACTCCAAGATGATATATAAATTATGCGCAGAAATTTAAAATGCAGCTTATGGTTACAAGTGTAGATGATAATATAAAGTACCTGAAGAACTATGGAGCAAAACACCATATTGAAATGAGCACATAGATCATGTATTACACCCAAGGTCTCCAGTTTAGGCGCAGAGAGGACGGTTATTTGCAACGGTGAATAACTAGAATCAAGGATCAACCTTTGAAGTGAAGAAGCATCTTGGATGATGAGCTGCCTTCCGTCAAAAGAAATTCCAATTCTTACAAGGTTAGGCGACTTTATTTGGAGACAACCGATTCTAACTGTGAAAACAAGCACCAAGCACTCCAGTGAAGGGCAAATGGGGTAGATGATGCTGTGCAATGAGGCCTCCGATATACGAACCCGCACAAGTGAAAGTTTCTTGAGAAATGGGAGTCAAAGGTTTAGTACCAAATTGTCTGGTAGGTAGCACAGTGCAAAGGCGGCGGTGTGGAGAGAGGAGGAAAACCACGAGATGAACATTGGTGCTGAGGGCACAAGTTCATGGCGTTTGGTATGTGGTATTTTATTTCCAGGGGAATGGTAGAACTCAAGCAGCCGTAGTTCTGTGAATTCAGGGGATTTCAGCCAGGCGTCCACCATGCAGGGCATGGTATGCTTGCTCAGGTAGCATGACGGGATGCAGAGGCTTTGAACAGAGCCCTGGTGGGAGGAGACGATGGCTCTGGGGATTTCAAAATCATTGAAGAGAGATAGCTGACGACAGTCGAGATTAAGGGGCACGGCGCGCCATAGAGGGTGCCACCGAATTGAGAGGACTTGGGTGCGGCAGCAATCCTTGGTGGGGAGAAGCGAGATGATCTCCCCAAGGACGGCGTCCGGGATATCGCTGATGCAGTCCACCCGAGATTCTACGGGTTCCTGGGATCCGGTGGGGGCGGGATCGCCGCTTCTCCCTGAGCTGTCGGTGCGAGATCTACAACAAGCGTCGCCACTAGCGGGAGCCTCATCTTCTTGGCGCTGGGGTCAGCCGACTCCATTTTCCTCGAGGGCGTCGCATCGCGGTCATGGATTTGAGCAGAGTAACGAATGACGAGCCTAGTTGTAGTGCGAGCGAGGAAGAAGGGGAGCTGGGTTTTTTTTGTAGGAGTGAGGAAGAAGGGGAGCTGGGTTTTCTGTAGGAGTGAGGTGAGGAATTTGGGGGTACGAGTGGAGCGAGCTGACGTGAGGTGGGTGGGAGCAAGGAGGAAGAAGAGCACCAAGGTTTTTTTGGGGGGGTGGTGTGCTGGGTGTGGGTAGCGCCTCTCATTCAGTAAATATATGGGCTTTTGAATTGATTTTACTCTTTACTAGTGTGGATGGGCTGTTTTGTCTTGGACCCAGAGAAACAATTACTACTAGTACAGTGGAGACACTCTACAGCTACCCAGAAAAACAATTACTACTAGTATAGTGGAGACACTCTACCGCTTCTAGCTCCTCCTAGGTCATTGAAACGTCTCCCTCTACTGAATGCCGTTATACTTTTGTTCACCAACATGTGGGCATGCAGTGCGCGGGCCAAAATGCCATCCACCAAATTAGAAGGCAGTATGCAGGCGGAGAGTCACCCCGGTCATAGCGCGGCAGTAACGAGCCGTCATATCACAAAAACCCACCTCCCCGCAGTTTAAGTTTGACGGACGAAGCAACCAACATTTCACTCTTCGCTGAATCCCCTTCTCCCTCACTGTCTTCAGGAAAGGCAACACTCGCATCTGCCACTGTTCTTCTCTCTGAACGAAGGGAAGGTAAGCGGATCCTTGATGTTGGTATATTTTCGTTTAGAGAAAAAAGAACTTTTGCAAAGAAGTAACCGATCCTCTCTCTCTTTTTTTGTTTCATTGTCATTGCGATTGTGTTTTCCATTCAGTGGTCTCCTAGTATTCGTCAGTTTCATGATGGACTAAGGAGAACCAGGCAAAGATCTGCCGATATTGGAGCAGACGCGGGAAGCTGATCCCCACGAGGCAAAGAGCTCCAAGAAGATGGAGGCAACCACTGAGCCGACCCCTGATACGCTCACGGCCACTACTGAGATGGTCAACGCCCCGTTTGAGGTTATAGCCCCCGTGGCACTGCAGGAGCAGTTTTCCCCCTTCGAGGATGTGCCCCCCCCCCCCCCGCTGAGCTGCCCACGGTGATTTCCTTCTTTGCCGATCTCGATTGTGGTTTTTCATCTAAGTATGTGGTGATTTTTTTAGAAAAGGAACTATGTGGTGATTAATAATGCAAAATTTTATTAGCTTCGATGCCATGCTATACATAGTGGTTTAAATAACTTGTGTTTCTTATACTAAAAAGTAATTCAGAATTTGTTTCTGTTTCAATTAGAGCCCTGATGCAAACAAGGATTGTGTGGTTATACATGTCACTCGCTATGAGGCGTACGACCTGAATATACGCACTGGGAAAACAGAGTTCTTAGGCTGTTGGATCATGGAAGCCATTTGCGGTTATACCAAAGAAGAGTTGTATCCAGCCTCACTATTGTCAGGCGTGTTGTCCAGGGTGTACTGAAGCACAAGAAGTTCAAAGCTACTCCTTCGTTTGTCAGGCATACTGTTCTTGTCAAGCTTATGCAGGAAGATGACATGGCATGCCTCCACAAATAAGTTTATCAGTGGCAAGGCCACATGGTTGTCTTCATGAAGGTTCACAAGATTGAGCTGCTGCGGGACGTCCTCGGTGATGTTCATGGTAAGGTCCGTCTTGTGTCCAGCCCAAATTAGATCGAGGCATGAAATAGTTGCCCTAGCTAGTGTTTAATAGTAGTTTGGATTTTGTCTAATTATCCGAACCTTGCCTGTTATCGACCCCTCTGGGGCTAGTACTCTGTTTGAATCCGTCTATGGGAACTGCTGCTACTTTTGTGTGCCTATGAATCATGTGAGAACCATCGTAATTGTTGCTGAAACAGATGCGTCCTCACTAGTTTTTTCATGAATATGACATGGTAAGACATAAGTTGTCACGGTTTATCATACGAGCAGTGTGTGTTTTGATGAAATAGAGCACTCGTTCGAGAATCGTGAGCTGACATATACATAAGTACTTGTAAACACTATTGGTGCTACCCCAGTTGTAAGTAGTTGTGCAAAACACGGCACATTGGCTCAGCTCGCTTCAACACTAGGCTATTGACCAGCTAACAATCAACAATCTGCTGACTGACATATAAGCAACTATGTATCTTGTTACAATGGTTCATGCAGTTAATTGAGGCCACAACGTAATAAATTCCAAACGTTCACACGCTAGTCCAGCGCTCATGTGTAACACTCACATTAAACTCGTCTTCATAAAAAACTTGAAAAGCATAAGTTAAGCAATTTTATATATCTCAATGATTCATAGAACATAACAAACATATAATAGTTCACAGCAAAAGATAAAGTTGTGAGAAGGTTTACAAATCAGGGAAAAACAAGCAAGGCTTCTCTGAGCAATGGGCCTCCCGGCAGGCTTAAATTTCCTGGAGTTCACTCTGGTTTTTTCTTGTTGCCACCATCCAGGGTTAGGTTCTCTCATTCCAGAATAACAAATTATAATTGTACTCTCTGCTGGAATGCTGAACTGAACCATGTAGTGTACTAACCAGGTGAAATTCTTGTGCATTCCACTAAATTTAAGCACCGCTATTTGCAGAAATAAGCAGACCACAATGCCTCTTGTCCGCGCACCTGTCCAAAAACCATCGTGCAGCCGTGCCAGCTAGTCCTCGGTCCATGGATGAATTGGTAGAAAGTGCATTCCGGACTAGGATGCAGTTGTTTTCGCTCGTTCCTGCACTGCAATCAGGAAGTAAAACGTACGAATCAGCTTCTTTTATATTGAGTTGGTCATTCTACCTTAGTTACTAACAATGTAGGGATACCTTGAGGACGGGAGGTTAGACGACGGCAACGAGGGATAGCCATCTCATTTTTCACAGTTGTACTAAAACTGAGGTGTGTGCTTTTGATTGCCCGGTTAGAAACGATACGGAGACAGACATCCCGAAACGATATGGAGACAGACATCCCTGTTTGCGCAAATACGAAATACGGTTATTTAAACAGTGATAGATATTACTACTTTCCCCCATTTCCTCTTAGAACCAAGTCCTAGATTCATGCTACAGCTTTCCCACTTTCTTCCCTATTTGAACCAACACTTTGAGTCGTCTGTATGAACTAGCTTTACTTCTAATAATAGTAGAAGTCTAGGTGGCTTTGGAACAGCGGACGGAAGTAGAAAAGGATCCACATGAAGGGAGCTGGGGCAGTAGAGCAAGGCAGGTTTCGAAGGAATATATACCTGAGGGTCGTCGGCATGTGGCAAAGACGGTGTCGGGAGGCCGTATCTTGGCCACAATACCGCAGGGAGTAAGAAGGGGTCGGAGGCCCTCCCAAGCCGGCACTCTCTCAGAGAGAACGGCACGGCCGCCGACCGGGACGCATGGGCAGCCGTTGGTCTCCTCCCTCGCCGCCGACGACAGCGTGAATGATGCACCTACACCCCTGCCCCGGTCGAGGTTGTCCGGCCGGATTTGTGACCAGCCGTGATCTGAGAGAGAGAGTGTGGCCACCTATGTCTTGCTTAGATCTGGAGAGCATGAGAGAGTGAACGAGAGGAACCCTAGTAAAGCAAGCGCTAAGGCTCCTGCTTTTATATATAGTGGAGTGATTTTGTTGTACCAGCTTCAAAAAACTGCGCTCCTACGTGTACCCGCGAGTGGGTGTGAGAGAACTAGTGCATGCGTGCATCACTTCTCTTCGTGAGAGTACAATATACTATGCCCAAAGAACGTCCGCCGCAAGAATAATATTATAAGTGTGTGACGTGTGAGCTAAAATAAAATGTGCGCTCTGTCTTTTGTTTTTTAGAAGTTCTGAGGGTAGGGTGTGACGAGCACATATGTGCGTGACGTCTACCTGCAGATAGTCGATGGGTGCGACGTGCAAGTCTGCGAGAGGACTCGGGAGAGTCATGACTCGTGAGGGTGCGTGTGCGTGAGAGAGAGGGGCCATGTATCAGTGCAATGCATGTGTCCATAAATCATTATCTGACAAACGTTCGCCACACGCCTTTTCCTGACGAATGCCGTAAGAACCGTTAGATTGGCATCCGACAATGTCAGTTTTGCCATGTCATTTAAAAGAACAGCCACTCCTCCTACACACAAATCTTCCACATGAGTGTTAGCAACTGCCGTATGCTCCCTCCGTTCCAAAATGCAGTGCATATAGCTTTATTGAAAATTCGAACCTCGCAAACTTTTACCGAGTTTTTGTGTACCAAATTGGCATGTAGAATACCCTGTATATATCATTTCATTCATCTTTGAGAGGTAACTATAAAGATGGGTGAGGAGTCTACAAAGAAAGACCATCGTATCACCCGCAGCAATTTCAACCATCCTTTAGTGTCGAGGAATATCATAGGAACTCTATATGATATGATTTTTATAGGATTTTTTCCTTTAGAGCCAATTGGTTCATAGGAATAGATTCATATACTCCACATTTCAAAGGAAATAAAAATGATATCATTTCTATAGCTTTAGAGCCACTTGGTTCATATGAATGGATTCCTATACTCCCTTAATTTCAAAGGAAAATAAACATTAGCGTATATTCAATAGAAAAGTTCCTATGATATGAACCAAATTACATCTCTTTTCTAATCGCTCCTCATAGGAATTGAGATACATGTCATCTGTAGATTCAATAGAAAAGTTCCTATGATGTGAACCAAATGACATTTCTTTTCCAATCCCTACTCATAGGAATTGAGATGCTCCATGTCATCTCTTTCATACAACTTCCATGTATATATCTTCTATTCCTAAATAGATAGTACAACCCACTAGTAGCTTTTTTCCAAAACATGCAACTATGGCACAAGAACTATGTAGTGTGCCAATAACTTTGAAAGATGGTCGCTGGATGAAGCTAACCCGACAGTGTAGAGATAGGCAAATCCAAGCACTACTGGCCGTTGGATATCATCAACATTCCACCAGATCTGCCACATGTACAATTTAGAAGACCCCATGGTTGAACTTAAGCATAATGCACAAACCTCAAAACACAAGCACTTCTCCTTTGTTCTAGAATCTTCTGTATCATAATTGATTATTTTTTAAAATGAATTGCCATTATTTGTTTTTTACTTTATGATTTAGAATGCACAACCCCATGAATCTTAACATTTTTATAAAACTAATTGATTTTGAATGAGATGAACTATAAGAACTAAACGAAACTTTACATGCTATAGTGTGTATTTATTCATAATTTGGTTTCAAAATCTCATGCGTTCAATACATGTGTACCTTACTAGTTTTGAGTAGAGTAGCAAATTTCATGCGGCCCCGGGTATACAAAATGCAGGGCCCATGCATCATTGCCTTTCGGTCGAACTTACATCCACAATTTTTTGTACATACTATATCTCCACTAGTCCCCGAACCCAAAATTCTTCCTCGTTCCCGTAAAACCAAGCGGGCCACACATATTTAAGGCGTCGACTCGAACCCGTTTACTACGACGTGGTGCCGCATGTTGTAGTACTCCTACAAACCCTACCGCCGCACTCATCATCGGTTTTCTTCAAGAGGACGAGGGAGAAGCCGATTTGTAGTGGAGGCGCTTTCAAAAAAAAGGATCTGTAGTGGAGACCCCTACCCTAGGGTGCCCTAGGTAGCTGCCGCACGCATAATTGTTTTCTCTTTTCTTTATGCTCTTGCGCCCTAGAGTGAAATGATGGTTGCTTCATCCGTCCAGCTTAATGCGGGAAAGGTGGGGCTTTGTGATTTGACCCCTCATCGCTCATTTTCTACTACTGCGGCGCTACGACCGGGGTGCCTCCAATTCCAACCGCTCCTCCAAACTGTAATTTGGTGCATCGCACGTCGAACAAGACGGTGGATGAGCCACATGTCAGCCAAAGGGGTCCTGTTAAGTGTGTCACCATTTCGTGTGCGAACTGACCCTGCTTGAGTTGCTATGCCAACACGACAGGAGCAGCCTACCACTTGGTTTTGCTCCTTGGTGAATCCCGACTATATTGATCTAAAAAGATACGTGCTGAACTACCCTTTTTGTCTCGGTTTTTTATTTTTTGGCATCTCGGTTTATAGGGCCTGCACGTAGTTCTAGGTCGTCCATTTGACTAACTAAATATGAGTTACTATGTCACAAAAAGTATATCATTGGATTCTTAAGCGGATGTGGTTGTATTTAAAAGTCTAGGGCAAGGCTTTTCCTGCGCTGTAGGCGGGGTAGTTCCGCCTAGTCGGTTCGATAGAGACGCGAGAAGATGAGGGAGTAGGCTGCTGCGAACATAGGGCTGTGTGATTTGACAGCGAGTTACTGCTGAACAGGTGGGGCCCCGTGATTTGACTTGCTGTCGGTGTCAAAACCGGCGGATCTCGGGTAGGGGTTCCCGAACTGTGCGTCTAGGCAGATGGTAAGAGGAGACGAGGGACACGATGTTTTTACCCAGGTTCGAGCCCTCTCGATGGAGGTAAAACCCTACTCCTGCTTGATTAATATTGATGATATGGGTAGTACAAGAGTAGATCTACCACGAGATCGAAGAGGCTAAACCCTAGAAGCTAGCCTATGGTATGATTGTTGTTCGTCCTACGGACTAAAACCCTCCGGTTTATATAGACATCGGAGAGGGTTAGGGTTACACAGAGTCGGTTACAATGGTAGGAGATCTTGTAAGTGCATCTAGTGCCACCCCTAGTTTGTTTTGGAGTATTGACGACAAAGTTGGTTGAGGGACTAATGCGTTTGTGAGAATTGCAGGATAACGCAGGTAGTGTCCCTCATTGATTCGGTTTACCTACCGGAGATGACCCCTAAAAATGTATGAAGACATTGAAGACAATGGTGGTATGTGAAGATATTCATATTGAAGACTATGACATGAGAAGACATTGAGTGAAGACTATGGAGTGCAAAGACTATGTTGTTTTGCTGTTTCCTTTTCTTCTTTGTTGAGTCATAGGAACCACCATACTGTTAAGTGGGGTCCAAGTGAACTAAGTCAGAATGACTGAAGTGATGCTCAACCCAAATCCTATGTCTTCGAGTAAAGACAATGAGAGCAAATCTTATCCTGAGCTGGATAAGTCAGCTTTGCTTGTAGCCCAAGTAAAGTTGTCGTGTGTGTTTGAAATCTGACCGTTGGAACACGTGTCAGTTCCTTAGTGACCCAGGGTCATTTCGGACATATCAGGTCAGGTTGCCCAGTGGCTATAAATAGCCCACCCCCTACACCATAAATTGGTGGCTTCTCAGAGTTAGTGCACATCTTTTGTCGTTTGAGAGCAACCCACCTCGAAGCCTTTGAGAGAGAGAAATCCTTGCGAGGACCAAGCCCAAACACCCAGAGCGAAAGAGTGTTAGGCATCACTGAAGTCTTTCTGTCTGTGTGACCTGAAGACTTATTACACTTGAGGACTGTGAATCCTGCAGCCGGTTAGGCGTCGCGTTCTGAGCATCCAAGAGTCATTGTGGATCACCGGTGAACGAAGTCTATGAAGGTTCGGAAGTCTACCTTGAAGACTTACCAGAGTGATTAGGCGAGGACTGTGTGTCCTTAGTTCAAGGAGAATACGGTGAGGACTTGGTGTCCTGAGCTGCGTGCTCAGCGACTGGGTGTCCGGGACTGTGTGTCCTCGAGTTTAAATACTCAGCCGCTCCAACCAGACGTACAGTTGTCACAGCAACTAGAACTGGTCCAACAAATCCTGTGTCTTCAACAAGTTACTGGTTCTATCCTCTCCCTTCCTTTACTTAAGTTTGTCTTCGTGAAGTCATTGCCTATCCGTGTACCTGTTTGACTTCACTGCTTGACTACTCCTATTGATTGGCTTCATACTATCTTCCATCCTGATCCTTACTACTTAGATGCTATTAGTCCTATAATTTCACATCATTGCATACTTGACTATGGCTTGCTTATGCTAGTTTATCTTCTGCTGCATATCAACTAGGTCATTTCTATTGTTTGTCTTTGAAACTTCCAAGTTTTGAAGACTTTCATAAAAACCGCCTATTCACCCCCCTCTAGTCGATACTAGCACTTTCAGTTGATATCAGAGCAAGGTACTCCCTTGTTCTGTGTGATTAGTTTTAACCACCTGGAGTTTTAGCTATGTCGACTGCAGGATTGAGGAACATATCTTGCCCCACTTTTGACGGTCATGAGTATCCCCGATGGAAGGCCATGATGAAAAAGCGACTCATGGCTATGGATAGCGAACTATGGACCGTCATTGAGATTGGTCTCACTGATCTATGCAAGATGGCTGAGGCCGATGACATTCGCAAGTATACTCTACTAAACATTATGACGAAGGATGTCATCTGCTCTCATCTGTCCTGAAATCAGTTCAGGAATGTTATGCACCTCAATCACGCAAAGCTAATCTGGGACCGGCTTTCTGAGGTCTATGAAGGTCATCGTACTCGTCATGATCCTTGGTTTGAGGACTACAAGGAGTCTCTTAAAGAGATGACTTTTGCACCTGAATCGCCATCATCTTCACCATGCCTCATGGCAAGGGGTGATAAAGTAACTGAATGCTACCTCTCTGAATCTAGCGATGATGAATCAGGTGATGAATTTGGCCCCAGTTATGTCAAGCTTGCTTCCCTTGCCACTAAACAACAAAGAGTCTTGGAAAAGGTTCAAGACATGCTTAGTAAGAGCGATGATATGTTGGGTGAAGAAATGGATCAGTCAAAAGCTTTGGCTGAGAGTCTTTAGAGACTTCATTCCATGTTTGACGCCCTTTAAGATCAACATAATGCTCTCTTGTCTGATCATGAGAAGCTTTCTTCTGAATGTCTTCAAAGAAAGCTAGACCTTGAAAAGATAAGAGTGGATTATGAAGATCTTCAGAAGGAGCGTGATTCATTACTTGCTCAACAAATCAGCGTTACACAGAAAGAATTTGAACCACCATGTCTAAAATGCATTGAGCGTGATAACGCTACATCTATTGCTGAATGTTCCACTGCTGCTACTGTTTCATTGTCTTCAACTACTGAAGTGGCAACTAACCCCTCTGCGGAGGATACCACTACTATTGCTGATGAAAATGCTAGGTTGAAGACATTGCTTGAAACAGGGATGTACAAAAGTTTGAAAGGACATCAGACACTTTGCGATGTCCTCAAAAAGCAGATTCTGAACCGAAACCCTAGGAAAGAGGGTTTTGGGATCGAGAGCAAAATGAATGTTGATGGTTCCTACTGGAAGCCTGAACAGTATCCCAAAACCACATGGGTTGCTGCAAAGGAACCTTCAGTAGATCCATCCACCTTATCTGGCTTCACTTGCGCTAACCCTATCATCATTGATGCATCCTTTGATGCAAACTATAAACTGTTCAAAAATCAGAATGGTGAAGTGTTTGCCAAGTATATTGGTACTAACTGTAGGAATGGACCACTTATGAAGAAGATCTGGGTACCCAAGCAGTGTATTGAGAATCTTCCTGTGAATGTCATCATGATACCACCAAGGAAGAAGGCAAACCCCAGACCCATGGCTTCATATGGCCCAAAGGCTTCATACAGATACAGGACTCACCTGAGTCACCCTAACGCCGATATTTTGCAGGGAAATCGTACTCAAACTAATGAATATGAGCGTGTGTCCTCAAACCGCTATGTTCATAGAACCAAGAACTTTTTTGCTTATTCATATGAGTATCATTCATCTCCTGCAAGGCTATTTGCTAGGGCTTCAAAGCCGAAGTTATCAGATGCTGCACTTAGACTCATTGCTTCTAAACCACCCCTGAAGATGTGGGTGGTGAAGAAGAATTAACTTTCTTTTGCAGGAAATGGTCTCCAGCCAGCAATCAAAGGCGTCCGATACTATTGCTGGGGACCTAAAACACGTAATAGGACGCATGATAAAATGATCTTGCTATATACTTCACATCTGAATCGCTTACCAGTCATACTATGTGTCCTAACTTTGACCTAAGCTATGAAAATCCTTGTATGTGTCAAATGCCTATGCTTCACAACACTCTTTGTGAAGCCTATCCTCCTAACTACACTGTAGGGCATGTCACCAAAAGCTTCAGAATGGATTATGGACAGTGGATGCACAAATCATATGACTGGTGATCGAAGTCTTCTCATGGACTCAACCTTACGTCCATCCGACAAGAGTCACATCACATTTGCTGACACTGGTAAAAGCAAGGTATTGGGTCTAGGTAGAGTTGCAATCTCAAAGGATCAACACATGGATAAACTGATGCTTGTTGAATCCCTTGGTTTCAACTTAATGTCTGTCTCAATGCTTTGTGACTTGAACATGATTGTGCTATTAGGAAAATATCGCTGCCTTGCACTAATGGAATCTGACAAGTCTCTAGTCTTTGAAGGGTATCGAAAAGATGATCTATACATGGTAGATTTCTCAGCAGGTCCACAACTTGCCATATGTCTTCTCACAAAAGCTTCAGAATGCTGGCTCTAGCATCGAAGGCTGGGGCATGCTGGCATGAGGAACTTAAACTCACTCGTCAAGAAGAAGCATGTCATAGGCATCGAGGATGTCAAGTTCAAGAAGGATCATTTGTGTGGTTCCTGCAAAGCTGGAAAGATGACTAGGGCAAAGCACCCCTCAAAGACAATCATGACAACATCTCAACCCTTCGAGCTGTTACACATGGACTTATTTGGACCTACTCACTACTCCACCCTCACAAGAACTGCTTGTCTCTATGGCTTCGTCATAGTTGATGACTATTCAAGATACACATGGGTGCATATAATTCTCTAAAAGACTGAAGTGCAAGATATCTTCAGACGCTTCGCCAATCGAGCAATGAACAATTATGGCATGAAGATCAAGCATATCAGAAGTGACAATGGCACTAAATTCAAGAACACCGGTCTTGATCTTTATATGGATACAATGGGAATCACTCATGAGTTCTCTGCTCCATACACACCTCAGCAAAATGGCATCATTGAGCGCAAAAATAGAACTCTCATTGAGATGGCTCGAACAATGCTCGATGAGTACAAGACACCTAGAAAGTTCTGGCCTGAAGCTATTGATACAGCATGTCACATCATCAACCGTGTTTACATCCAAAAGCTTCTGAACAAAACATCATATGAGCTCCTCACTAGCAAGAAGCCAAATGTAAGCTACTTCAGAGTATTTGGAGCTAGATGCTGGATCAAGGATCCCCATCACAAGTCGAAATTTGCACCTAAGGCTCACGAAGGCTTCATGCTTGGCTATGGAAAGGACTCGCACTCCTACAGAGTCTTCAACCTCTATCTCTACAAGATCGTCAAAACTGTGGATGTGAGATTTGATGAAACCAATGGTTCACAAAGAGAACTCCTGCCAAGTACACTTGATGAAGCTCCTCCAAGCGAATCTATCATGTTGATGGGAACTGGTGAAATCATGCCCTCTGAAGCACAGCCTGAAGAGGAACTTATCATTTCTGCACCTAACCAACCTGAAGACAATGCTCAGACCGAAGATAATCCTCCCAATGATGACAATGATCAGTAAGAGCAAAGTCTTCGTCCTGTTCATCCTCGTGTTGCAAATGAAGTACAAATTGAGAAGATAATTGACAGAATCAATGCACCTGGTCCACTGACTCGCTCAAGAGCAACACAGTTAGCAAACTTCTGTGGGCACTTTTCATTTGTGTCAATATCAGAACCCAAGAAAGTTGCTGAAGCCTTTATGGAACCTGAATGGATTCAAGATATGCAAGAAGAACTTCAACAGTTCAAGCTGAACAATGTTTGGGAACTTGTCAAGCGACCTGACCCTCGCAAGCATAACATTATTGGAACAAAATGGATATATCGAAACAAGCAAGATGAGCATAGTCAAGTCGCCAGAAACAAAGCACGTCTTGTGGCTCAAGGATATACTCAAGTAGAAGGAATCGACTTCGATGAAACATTTGCTCCTGTGGCTAGGCTTGAAGCTATTCGTATACTGCTAGCCTACGCTAACCATCACAACATCTTGCTATATCAAATGGATGTGAAGAGTGCATTTCTCAATGGCAAGATTGAAGAAGAAGTATATGTCGCTCAACCACCTGGCTTTGAAGATCCAAAACATCCTGATATGGTGTACAAGCTAAACAAAGCACTGTATGGCCTCAAACAAGCTCCTCGCGCATGGTATGATACGATCAAAGACTTCCTGAAGAGCAAAGGCTTCAAACCTGGATCCCTCGATCCCACACTCTTCACGAAGACATATGATGGTGAACTGTTTGTGTGCCAAATATATGTGGATGACGTAATCTTCGGCTGCACCAACCAGAAGTATACTGATGAGTTTGGATACATGATGCAAGAGCAATATCAGATGTCCGTGATGGGTGAGCTGAAGTTCTTCCTTGGTCTTCAAATTCGTCAGCAAAGGAATGGCATCTTCATATCTCAAGAAAAATACCTCAAAGATTGTCTGAAGAAGTTTGGAATGGAAGAATGCAAAGGTTACTCGACGCTAATGCCAGCCAAACACCATCTTGGTCCCGACGACAATGGTAAAGAGTTCGATCAAAAGGTATACCGCTCCATGATTGGTTCTTTACTTTATCTATGTGCATCTAGGCCAGATATTATGCTTAGTGTTTGCATGTGTGCTCGATTCCAAGCGGCACCAAAGGAATCACGTCACTTAGCTGTGAAGCGAGTTCTTCGATATTTGGCTTACACCCCAACACTCGGATTATGGTATCCCAAGGGCTCGAAATTTGATTTGGTTGGGTTCTCGGATGCTGATTATGCTGGTGACAAGGTGGATCGCAAGTCTACATCAGGCACATGTCACTTTCTGGGTCGATCACTTGTCTGTTGGTCTTCAAAGAAGCAGAACTGTGTATCACTCTCAACTTCTGAATCTGAATACATTGCTGCTAGATCTTGTTGTGCTCAACTTCTTTGGATGAAGCAAACTCTCAAGGACTATGGCATCAATCTGAAACAAGTACCTCTCTTCGGCGACAACGAAAGTGCCATTAAGATAGCCAACAATCCAGTCCAGCACTCGAAGACAAAGCACATTGAAATTCGTCATCACTTTCTTAGAGATCATGTCATAAAGAAAGATTTTGCAAGTTACGGTGTGAGCTAAATATCTTGGAATCCTCTAATGTCCTGTGATCAGGCACACATCCTAACACTTATGCATGTTGATGACTTAGATGTGCAACACACAAAGTAATGTATATCTTCAATCAATGAAGACTTACACTCTGAGTGTGAATACATTAATATGGAATTTGACTTCGGAGCGCCATGATAATTGTGCGCCGTGTCTGGGTCTAATACTTCCTATATGGTGGGTAACGCCACCACCAAAATTCTCTGTTTGAAGTGTTTCACTCATGCCGTTATTTTTGCAATGACTTCACATTTGGTTTGTCTTTAGTTTCAATTTATCTTCATGATTTTCTTCACTATGATGATTTAATTGCTTTCTGATATATATATATATATATATATACTAGTGTTCTGTCCTCTACAGCATTCACTTATAGCTATGTCTTCAAGCTGAATCTTTTGAACTAAGTGAATGTGATCGGACCCTAACCTCTCTATGCTCTCAATCTCAAACTCTATCTGTCCAAATCATATGCATTCTATTGAAATTGTCGAATGTCTTCTATGCGTCCTAGTCAGCAGAAGGCACGGAGAAGCCGGAACAACCATCCGACATGCCTGGCGGGCGTGGGAACATGGGACAACTCTGAGTATGTTGCATGCTTGCCACGTGCTCCTCAGATGTGAACCGCCAGGGGCACCAGCGTAATTGCGTTGTGCTGCACACCTACTTATAAATACTTGTCCCCTGCGATAAAGAAATCCTTCTTCCACCTCTCCACCTCGTCAAAACCCTAGCGCCACCGCTAGCTCGACATGACACCAGCGACGAAGCGCTTAGCTGCCACGACTTCTCCGATGCCGTCCTCATGCCGGCCGCGGACATCATCCTCTCTGCCGTCGCCGTAGGTGTCCTCCATCGCCAAGTTAGGGCATGGTGGACTGAACTGCCCGGTCTCCTATTCATCTCATCTAGCAGTTCTTCGTGCGGTAATTATAAATCTATTTTTACCACCTTTTTGATCTTCAAGATTTATCCTATTTACCAAAAGTGGTTTCTGCCTACACAATGTTAGATCTATACTGTCTGCATCTCATATTGCCTAGTCTATTCACTTAAATCTCATATCCAGTTTGATTCCTCACTTGTACTTATTCACGGATTCGTACAAATCTGGAACCAACTCACAACATATAAGTGAATGTCTTTGCATCATGAGGTCAATGTCTTCACACTGATTTATCTTCAAAACCTTCTGAGAATGCATATGACCTCTTCCCCTTCCCTCGCATCTCTAATGCTGTCACAGGTACATGTCCGTGGGAGAATCCCTTGGTTCTCATAGTCTGCATTCGTTTGCAGAATACTTACAAGATCACATTAATTCTCCTGAAGCCAGCTCCTGCTTGACCAGCAAGCGTAAGTCTCTGAAGCCTTTGAACGTATGGAATCCATTCTATTTGAAGTTCATCGCTGCAGAGAAATCAGTAAGGAAGGGTGGAAGACAGCATCGAGGGGGTACATCAAAAGATCTGCCTGATGACCTAGCAGAGCTCTACAAGACAGATCCTGAAGAGAATTATCATCAGTGCAAGACACGAATCCAATGGATTCGACTCTATTGGGCTGAATAATGGTTCAAGTACAAGTTCGTAACCAAGGAATATGCAGAGAAGAATGCTATCAAGAGTCCTTGGGGTGATATTCTCTATCAAGGCCTTCAACCCAAGAACAGAGCTGAAGCTATTGCACAAGGTTTCTATCCCTGCATGTTCCGAGGACCTCAGCCTGAGAATGCCGACCCCTCATCATTACTCTGGTGTCATGATGATGCTCTCTTCAAGCGCAACTTCCAGCACGCAAAGGCTTCGGCCAAGGAAAACAAGAAGTCATTGGGATTAGACTTCAACCCTGGTCCCTCTGCTCCCCGTGCTGACGGCTCATGTGATGCAGAACCAAATGTCATCGGCCTCTTCTCCAACCTTGATGGCCTCATCACTTACATCTTGGTCCATGGTGCCAAAGTGGATCATTCTGATAATGATGCTGACACTGATGAAGCCCCAGCTCCTCCTCCTAAGCCGCAAAAGCAAAAGAAGCCAAAAGCTTCAAGATCAGCTGCTCCAAAAGCTTCACGTGCGAAGCCTCTGGCCACTGCACCTCCTGAAGACAGTGTGCAGTCTGAAGATCAATCCCGAATCTCCAAGAAGACGGAGAAGAAAAAGCAAATCGTCAAGCAAACTGATCAAACCTTGACTCCTGCTGCCATTCTGCGTGAAGAACCCATTGATCTGTCCAGCGATGAAGATCTTGTAGATGATGCCCTTGAGCAACTGATCAAGAGCAAGGAAGAAGCAGAGATCTTCAACAACCTGCCTCTCTTCGATGTGTCAATCATCCATAACTTCATTGATGAGTGGTTTGACACACCAAATCTCAGCTTTGAAGATCTGCAGCTTCCCATTGGCCTCAGCGTCTCCTTTAATGGCGCCATTGCTATTGAGCTAGCTCTCGCTCAGCGCATCGTTGAGCTGAAAAACAATATTGATTATGAGAAGGCTCGGTTCAAGAAGCATCTGGCGAAGCTCAGCGTGCAAGATGTCAGAAACTTCAGGGTCATGCTGCATGAGCTTAAAGAAGCCTTTCTCAAGAAGCGCCCAGAAGCCCAAAGCTCTCGCGAGCGTATGAAGAGTTTGGCTGACAAGTGTGTGCTTGCCTACAATGAGGCTGAGAAGCGTAAGTATCTTGGCCGTCCTGGCATTGACCCCAGGATGGCTGCAAAGAAGAAGAAGGTCTCTACTGCCCAACCTGCACCTTCAAGTCAAGAAGCACCTCACATTATCTTCCCAAGCAGCATGACTGGCTCGAAGCCAAAGGTCACGACTACCGCCTCAGAACAGAAGAAGACGAGGGCTGCCGAGGCTGAAGCCAGAAAGGGATAGAATACTGAAGCCTCTGATGCCGCTCCCTCCAAGAAGAAGCGCAAAACCAAGAAGAATTGGGCTGCTCCTACAGAGCCCTTGGTTGTTGAACCTATCTCAGTGGTTCGCCCTGCGTCTGAACATCAAGAAAGACGGGTGATAGTTCATGAGCCTACTCCCACAGAGGCTCATGAAGCTGAAGATATTACAGCAGCTGAACCCACCGCTGCTGAAGACATTGGTCAAGATGACAATGTTGAAGATGATGAAGTTCTTCCTCAGATCGAACACAACGTGGTACCATCGCCTGTTCTCACGAATAGCGAACTCATCAGCATTGGTCGTCCTCTGACGCCAATTGCACAGGATGCATCGTGGGCTGATCACCCACAGCAACAAGACTCCCCAAGTACTCCCCAACAACAACAACAACAACAAGTTACACCACCCGTGCATGAAGAAGAAGAAGACCTTGAGGCCCAGCCAACTCCATCTCCAAAGGCGTTGCCAGCATTTCGCAGGCTTCGCAAAGGACAAAAGCCTCAAATCCCTCTTGCAAGCGTTCTAGAAGGAGAAGTGCATCATCAACCTGTTGCATGTCAAGTGTTTCCTGAAGCCACTCCAACTGAGAATCTCTCCGCGTCTGAAGCCCAAGCTGCTGAAGACAATCCGGCTGCATCAGCCGATGAAAGACAAGAAGACATACATGCCCCTACTACCCCAGTTATTAAGAAGCTGTTCCTGATGTGAACGTGCTAGTGCCCGACCCTCCAGCTCGTCAAGTGGAGGTTGAAAATCCTGAAGCTGCCACTACCAACGCAAGTGAAGCCAATGACGTAGTCATGGCAGAAGCTAATGTGGAGCTTGAACCAACCAGTGTGCGTGAAGCCAATGAGGCAACTGCTCCCGAAGCACCTGTTGTGCAGCCTGAAGCCTCAGCTGCTGCCACTGCTCCTGTTCCGCCACCAAGGCCCTATACAATTGAGCAAGCATACAATCATGGTCAGCTAACCACTGTCTGATGGCCCATTCTGGTACCTCTGCCTACTGCCTCTGGACCTCAATTTGATTATCATGTTGAGCATAGGCCTCAGGTCCTGAAACCAAAGCCAAGACTGCCAAGGTTCCCAGGCACTGCTAATTCTATAGGGTCCTTCAATGCAAATGGCTTCAAAAGCCACAATACCTTCTTTGACAGCGCCAAGAGCCCCTACTCAAAGCCAAGGATATCATCAGATCGTTTCTAGAGCTATCAACAGCGAAGCTATTACTCCTGCGTTCTGTATGATCAAGGGCGCATTTTCCCTCATATGCGCCTCGACACTGAAGCCATTGCTGGACTGCCGTGCTTAGAAGAAGCACTTGACTGTTTTCGTGATGCCGGTCTGCTCAGCTTTGTGACTGACAAAGAACATTGGAATGAAGAACTTTTGCTTCAATTCTATGCTACCCTCCACATTCGCGGCTACAATAGAGATATCAAGACCTGGGTTCTTGAGTGGATGACCGGAAATGTTCATCATGAAGCCAAAGCTCTTGATGTCATCGAGCTTACAGGCCTATCCACTCCCGGAGAGCTCTATGAACCTGACTGTCAACTACACCGCAATGCACTGGAGAGCATCTTCCACAAGCCTGAACCCAATATGAGCCAGATGTTGAGCATGATGAAGCCCTTGCCATCTGACGCTGAATATCCAACGGAGTTCTTTGTTGATGACCTTGAGTATCTGCCTCGCACCATATATCACATCATCAGGCGAACTCTATGGCCTATCAAAGGACATTCATCAGCTGCTAAACTTGAAGGAGCCATGAAGACTTTGGTCTTTTACATCCTCAATGGCATCAACTTCAATTCCCAAGAATTCTTCATCAGGCAACTTGCTGCTTCTGGATCTGACCTTTTTGGTCTGAAGTTTTATGCTCCATGGGTCATGCGCCTCATCAAGCGACACTCTTCTGTCAACTATCAGCCCTCTGCTCGCAATCATCTGATCTTTCTACCAGAGGTTGATATGTCAGTTGAAGCTATATACCCTGAGCCTGCCAAGGAGCCTCTTTGTCTTCAAAATGCTGATCACCAAAGCTTCACTCAGTCCATGGAAGGCATTCAAGCAGTATCACGTATCTATCCAATGGCTGGAAATACTCGTCTGCCTCATCGTGCGCAAACTGAAGCCACTGAAAGCACCATTGCCCAAAGGCCTAAGAAGCGCTCTCGTGTTCTAAATGACCGAGAACTTCTTGTGGCACTTCATCAGAAACAAGATAAGCATCACTATTGGCTCAAGAGACAGATGCAAAGCCTCTTGGTGGACGTCAATCGTATTCGAAATCTTGCCACCAAGAATGCATTTGTTGCTCATGAGACTTGCCGGCGATCATGGAAGAGTTTGACGCTGCTTAGTGCTGAAGCAGATCTTCAAGACGATGGCTTCACTGAAAGATTCAAGTTTGACTCCACTCCTCCACGGACTGCTGTCCTACGTCGAACTCCATCACTTGAAGACTCTGACTATTCTTCCTCCGCGGCAACTGTGAATGCAAGAGTGATCGATGATGAAGATGATGCTACTTCACCGCCTCCTACTTCTGCACGCATCGACACTGCACCAAGTACGTCTGCACCGCCAAGCAACAACGACAACCCTGCTGCTTCACCTACTCATGAGGACGAGTAGATGCTCTATGTCTTCAAACCTTTTTGGTCCTTACTGACAAAAGGGGGAGAAGCATATGAGTTTGATAGTCTTCAAGCGGGTTCATATGGGCGGTTGCTTTATATTTTGCCTCGTGTTTACAACTCTCGCTTTTGAAACATTTGGTTCTTTGAGTTGTAACACTTAAACTCGATGGTCGTCTGCTACTTATTTGCTTTACTGTGATGCGATGATAAATTCCGCATGTGCGATGATAACTTCCGCACTTAGATCATTCTGCAGACGTCCATTTTTCATTATGCATGTCATTCTATTTGCTATATCATTTCATGCATGATGAATTATCTTCATAAGTTGAAGTGGATCTCCACAAGTACAACCTGCCATGTGCATTTGCATTCCAAAAGCAAATTACTTATATGCACATCTTCAGGGGGAGCCCTTGCTACTTATGAAGACAATACCCTATCCTTTACAATTTCACATACTTTATCCCCGTTGAAAACTTCAACCAGTTTGTCATCAATCACCAAAAAGGGGGAGATTGTAAGTGCATCTAGTGCCACCCCTAGTTGGTTTTGGAGTATTGACGACAAAGTTGGTTGAGGGACTAATGCGTTTGTGAGAATTGCAGGATAACACAGGTAGTGTCCCTCATTGATTCAGTTTACTTACCGGAGATGACCCCTAAAAATGTATGAAGACATTGAAGACAATGGTGGTATGTGAAGATATTCATATTGAAGACTATGACATGAGAAGACATTGAGTGAAGACTATGGAGCGCGAAGACTGTGTTGTTTCGTTGTTTCCTTTTCTTCTTTGTTGAGTCATAGGAACCACCGTACTATTAAGTGGGGTCCAAGTGAACTAAGTCAGAATGACTGAAGTGATGCTCAAGCCAAATCCTATGTCTTCGAGCGAAGACAATGAGAGAAAATCTTATCCTGAGCCAGATAAGTCAGCTTTGCTTGTAGCCCAAGTAAAGTTGTCGTGTGTGTTTGAAATCTGACCGTTGGAACATGTGTCAGTTCCTTAGTGACCCAGGGTCATTTCGGACATATCAGGTCGGGTTGCCCAGTGGCTATAAATAGCCCATCCCCTACACCATA
The DNA here is from genome assembly GCF_018294505.1 of Triticum aestivum. Classification (NCBI taxonomy): domain Eukaryota; kingdom Viridiplantae; phylum Streptophyta; class Magnoliopsida; order Poales; family Poaceae; genus Triticum; species Triticum aestivum. The sequence goes on from NC_057807.1 coordinate 415,983,105, forward strand.
AATTGGTGGCTGCTTAGAGTTAGTGCATGGCTTTTGTCGTTTGAGAGCAACCCACCTCGAAGCCTTTGAGAGAGAGAAATCCTTGCGAGGACCAAGCCCAAACACCCAGAGCCAAATAGTGTTAGGCATCACTGAAGTCTTTCTGTCTGTGTGACCTGAAGACTTATTACACTTGAGGACTGTGAATCCTCTAGCCGGTTAGGCGTCGCGTTCTGAGCATCCAAGAGTCATTGTGGATCGCCAGTGAACGAAGTCTGTGAAGGTTTGAAAGTCTACCTTGAAGACTTACCAGAGTGATTGGGCGAGGACTGTGTGTCCTTAGTTCAAGGAGAATACGGTGAGGACATGGTGTCCTGAGCTGCGTGCTCAGTGACTAGGTGTCCGAGACTGTGTGTCCTCGAGTTTAAATACTCAGCCACTCCAACCAGACGTACAGTTGTCACAGCAACTGGAACTGGTCCAACAAATCCTGTGTCTTCAACAAGTGACTGGTTCTATCCTCTCCCTTCCTTTACTTAAGTTTGTCTTCGTGAAGTCATTTCCTATCGTTGTACCTGTTTGACTTCATTGCTTGACTACTCCTGTTGATTGGCTTCATAATATCTTCCATCCTGATCCATACTACTTAGCTGCTATTAGTCCTGTACTTTCACATCATTGCATACTTGACTATGGCTTTCTTATGGTAGTTTATCTTCCGCTGCATATCAACTAGGTCATTTCTATTGTTTGTCTTCGAAACTTCCAAGTTTTGAAGACTTTCAGATCTATATATCCGTATCGCCAAGCTTGTCTTCCACGCCAAGGAAAGTCCCATCCAGACACGGGACGAAGTCTTCAATCTTGTATCTTCACAGTCTGGGAGTCTGGCCAACGGTGATAGTTCGGCTATCCGGACACCCCCTAATATAGGACTCCCTCAGTAGCCCCTGAACCAGGCTTCAATGACGACGAGTCCGGCGCGCATATTGTCTTCGGCATTGCAAGGCGGGTTCCTCCTCCGAATACTTCATAGAAGATTTTGAACACAAGGATAGTGTCCAACTCTGCAAAATAAGTTCCACATACCACCGTAGAGAGAATAATCTTTACACAAATTCAATCTGCTGACGTATTCTGTAGCGTGACATCACACCACGGCCAAGCCTTTATCGGAATTTTTACTGTCCCACCTCAGCGTGTTTAGCGAGGCGGTTTCTTTGGCACGTCTTGTCAAAGCAGAGATCGTGTCCCCTTATTCCGGGATTCTCATTAATACGGGCGTGTGTAACCCAGTCGTGCCCATTGGCGCGCCTCCTCTATCGAGGGCGAGTTCCGAATGGTCACGGGGAGGGCTCTTGGTATTCAACCTCTTTATAACGAGACCAAGGCCCGCTCCTTTCTTTCAATCTTCAATCGAATCCGCCCCTTGCCTCGAGTTCCAACACCCAAAGGTCTAGATTCAGGCGCTTCGGACCTCCGAGGATGTCCGGCTCCGATCTGCAAGGCCGGTGGATGCCTTCCTACGTCAGAGAAGAAGACGTGCTGAAGCTGAGAGACGCCCGGTATCTAACTGGCAAAATTTCACACAGGCTGCCTGCCCAAGGGCAGGTTATTCCCACTCCCAAGCCTAGCGAGAGCGTGGTGTTCATGGCTCACTTCCTTTGGGGGTTAGGCTTCCCGACAGACCCCTTTGTGAGGGGGCTCTTGTTTTATTATGGGCTGGAATTTCATGACTTGGATCCGGAGTCCATCCTCCACATCTCATCGTTTATCGTCGTATGTGAAGCCTTCCTCCGCATTACCCCTCACTTCAGGTTGTGGCTCAAAACCTTCAAAGTGGAACCGAAGATGATCAGGGGGCGGCAGGCAGAGTGCGGAGGGGCTGTTATAAGCAAGAATGTTGACGCTCCATGGCCCGAGGGCTCTTTTCAAGAGGATCTCACTTTGTGGCAACGAGAGTGGTTTTATATCACCGCTCCCAGGGGAACCAAATGGGTGGCGCCACCCGCCTTCCGCTCGGGTCCTCCACCACAGCTGGCGTCATGGGTCAACAAACGGCTCGACTGGGGGCCATCCAAGGACGTGCCCTTGTTGTAGGGTCGTATTCGAGACCTCCTGGAGAGGGAGATCAATCTGGTCGTAGTAGCGCAGGTCATGTTGATTCGTCGCGCCCTGCCCTGCAAACATTCGCCCCCTCCGCCTATGGGAGTTCAATCCAGAGGGACCACGAGCTCTTCAACATTTTATGGGCGTAACGCCCGTGGAGATGTACCAACTGTTCTTCGGATCACGAGCAATGTGTCCGGAATTGACCGAGGACGCAGGTCTAAGCTGCAATCGCCCGGATACTCAAGTAAGTAGTCCTGTACCCGGACATGCTATCCATATATCTATCATAAACTTGCCTTTAAAGAGTTGTCCTTTAAACAGGAGTGGATAGCGAAAGCAAAACTGATCCGGTGTCCGGCTCCCCTCCCTGAGACCACGCCGGATCATGTGTTAACCAGGATGCTAGAGGCTGCGCCTTTTGAATAAGACGAAGGGGGAACAAGGGAGCTACTGCCTCCGCGAAGGAGTTTATCAAGAAGGGAGGGACCAAGAATCCCTCCCTCCCTGGGGAGAAGAGGACCGCTTCTGAAGATCCGGAGACCAAGGCCTCGAAGCGGGGGAAGAAATCCTCGCCAGAGGCTCCTGCGCTGGGAGTTGCCCCGGCCGCACTATTTCCCCAACTAGATCAGCCCTCCAGCAAGCCGTAAGTAAAGAAGGGCGTCTTCTTAAAATGAGAGACATCCCTGTTTTATTTCTGAAGATAACCAACGTTTTTCTTTGTAGTTCGGATCTCAGCCCTTCTCAGCAGAGCTCGTCTTCAGGGGATCTTGATCCAGAGATGATGGAGAGCGAAACGCCTCCGCCTGCCGTGCCGTCATGCGAGGCGGACGACCCTGAGGTGTCGTCGCGGAGGGTTTCTCCGAATCCGGCGGGGCCCGAAGGCAGTCGTATGTCCCCTCAAAGCCCTCCGTGTCCGGCCTTCGAAAAAGGCCATTGGACGAGTCCGGCACCGACTGGTGTACTGTCGGAGGAGCTGAAAGATCTGCTCGGGCGAGCATCTATCTCGGAAGATCACCGTGCGCTGATGGGTACGGTGATTGAAAGGATTTCATCCGCTGAAATCGGATTGCATGAAGCCGTCATAAGTTTACTTACGGGTTTTGAGGTACGCAAAATGATGTACCTTCTAATACTTTGGCATGTAGAATGCGCCCTGTATAGATAGTAGCCCCTGAGACTCGGTGCGTTGTCAAAAAATGACAGCGTGCTGAGGATCATAATCCCAGGTATAATATGCGCTCTTCCTATGTAGGTGGCGGGGCATCCGGTGGCAAGTCGGACTAATGAATTTGCCGAACTAAAGCGGCAACTTGACGTGGCGGATTCTGACATCGCGCTTGTTAATAAGCGGCTTGATGAGTCACAAGGTATGCAGCTTCTCTGTGGACACCCGGTAAGGTAGCTTAATGTCTGTGCCTTACAACTTGTATGCTTGACGCAGATGGTGCCGCTGCCATGGAGAACCTTCGGGCGAAACTCGCCCGAGCCAAGGAGCAAGCCCGAAAAAGTGATGCGGCTGCCTTAAAAGCGGCCGAAGAGCTGAAAGCCGAACAGGCTGCTCACTGCCGAAGCAAGAAAGAAATGGCCGAGATGGCCGTAAAGTTGAAAAATGCTACTGACCGTTGCGAGCTTCTTGAAAGAGAAGGTCGAGCGGAACAAAAGGACCTGAAAAAGGCTGCTACTGAGGCCAAGGATGCTCGCTCTGCAATGAGAGCTATGAAAGAGGAGCTACGTTAGGCCGAAGAAATTGCGGCTGGAAAGCCCTTTCTGCTGCGGAGGAAATTCACGGATCCCAAGTATGCTCAGTTGGGCCAGCTATGGGGTGCGGAGGATGTTTATCTGGATTTGGCGGCGAGTGCCGCGGACGCGGCCGAACACTTCCGAGGCCAAAAGGATCACGGAATGGAAGAGATTTTTTGGTCGCAGTTCCATAATCGAGAGCGTCTGCTTCCATTGACCGATCGTTTGGCTGAATGGGCTGAGCTGAATAGGTTGTCCGGACGTACCATTAAGTCTGTCGTGACTCATTTGTGGCCAAAGAGGCCCGAGCCGAAGAGTTATTTTGGATTGGTGCAGCAGTTCCTTGGTGCGGTGCCGCATATTAGTGCAATGAAGCGATCAGCATGCATAGAGGGTGCGCGGATGGCTCTCTCCCGTGTCAAGACAAACTGGGCGGAGATGAAGGCCACCGACGTTGCGTCCCAGGATTCGGACAGAAGCCGAGTATCTGCTGAGCACTATTTTGAGGAAGTCCTGCAGGGCGCTCGTTTAATAGAGACGCAGTGCTCGAAGGATATTATGTTCAAATGACATGTATGATTTGTGAAACAATGTTTCAATATAATATAAGGGCTTTTTATACTTGTGCGTTCAAGTATTAAAGTACCTCCTGTGCGGCCGTTAATGTATATGTGTATATAACCTGAAAGATGGCAGTCCTTGGCTTCAGCCCCCACGCACATAGTGCGGGGGTGTTTGCAAAAAAAAGCGCATTTTCACACTTAATCCAACATCTTGGTCCTGTAAAGGAGGTGATAGCGTAGCAAACTAGGCAACCGGACTATAATGCTTTATCACTTTCACTTAGGCATAACAGTTCGATGGTGGGGCTACTATATAGCCCCTAGGGGCACCGCACTCTCCCGAATTCGGGGCGCGTATGTGCCTGACCGGGAAACGATCCTTCGTTAATGCGGAGGAATTCTAAACATTCCGGTGGGTCATCGAGTGGTTGACCAGTCTCAAGCTATATCATGACAGTCAGTTTTCGGCTTTCTCTACTGAGGTGCTCGCCAGGCCGAACCGGGGCACAATCGCAGTAGTTCTCCTGGTGCCGCGTTAGCCGATAAAATGGAACGTAAGGCAGCAAAACACAGGAGCCGGGCAAACCCAACATTTGACCAAAGACATGATTCGGAGCTGATGCATATAAGGCCTAACTCGAGATGCCGAACACTCACTAAGGTATTCGGTCTTTATGAAAACGGGCAGAACAATGCCCTAAGCCCCTGGTGGCCAGGTACGCGCAAAAATTTCTGACGCGTCCGATGCCAAAACGCCAGCCTCCTCCTCGGTTATAGCCAGAAACCGGGGGATGTGTACCAACAAGAGACAGTAAAAAATGTTTACGCAGGGTCTTAATCTGAAAAGAATCCTTGTAACGGGTCCCTACTGCACGTCTGCGCCTGTGTCTCCATTGTGCCGTATCCTGGAAGGGTGTAGCACGGTGTTCATCTGTAAAGGAGAAGAACTTAGTTGAAGAAAGATCGTGCGAAAAATGTACATTATGTTAAAATAAAAGGAGTATGATTCGAAAAGCGAATAAAATTGAGCTTTATTGTCTCTTGTTGTACATGCGTGTAGCCCCTTGTATGGGGGTGTGCGGTTAGTAGGCCTTCATATGATTACGCCGAACTAGTCTAGCCGTGTCCGGGGTCCGAATGACCTGTTCAGGTGCTTGGTTTAGCGGAGCCGGATTAGTGTGTGACTGTCCAAGCAGTCTCACGTTCTTCCATGCTCGAGTGATACTTGATATTTCCCTTTAATGAGATGATGCCGCGTGGACCGGGCATTTTAAGTGTAAGAGATGCATAATGCGATATTGCGTTAAAGCGGGCGAAAGCTTCACGACCCAATAGTGCATGATAACTACTTATGAATGGGCGATATGGAAGGTTAACTTTTCGTGGCGGAAGTTGTCGGATGAGCCGAACACAACTTCTAGAAGTAGGGAGCCCGTGCAATGGGCGTACAGGCCTGGCATTACCCCCTTGAAGGAGGTGTTGCTGTGGCGAATTTTGGTTGGGTCTATCCCCATTTTGCGGATTGTGTCCTGATATAGCAGGTTTAGATCACTACCCCCGTCCATTAGGACTTCTGTGAATTGGAGTCCGTCGATTATAGGATCTAATATCAGGGCAGTCCATCCTGCATTCCGGATACGTCTGGAATAATCCTGATGATCAAAGGTGATTGGTTTTGACAACCAATGTCGGGACTCCGCTGGGATAGGCCGTGCAGCGCGTATTTCTATGGGCGCCATTCTGATTTTACCTTTTGTCACTTGAAGTGAGTTTACTGTTTTGACTTCTTGTGGGAAATTCTTTTGTTTTTCGATGCTCTGCTTGTGGGGTTCGTCATCGTCTTCGCTTGGTGTGTCGAGCCCCTTGTGTCCGGCATTGAGTTTTCCGGACTGCTTGAAGACCCAACAATCTCTGTGGGTATGATTTGCAGGCTTCCCGGGGGTACTGTGGATTTGGCATATTTTGTCCAAGATTTTGTTTAAGTTGGATAGCTCGTGGCTATTATCCTTTAGGGGCAGTTTTTTATGATTCTGCCGAGAGCTTTTGAGTCCGGCATTGACTGCCATGTTCTTCAGACTGTTTCCCCTTGTCCGGCGCTGGTCCTTGCTGCGTCGTGGTTTCTCGTTTCCATCTCTGACTTCGGATGTACTTGGGTCGTTGGTACTACATCTTGCCAGCCAACTATCCTCTCCCTCGCAAAAGCAGGTCATGAGGCTTGTTAGTGCGGCCATTGTTCTTTGCTTTTCCTGGCCAAGGTGCCTGGCGAGCCATTTGTCTCGGACGTTGTGTTTGAAAGCTGCTAAGGCTTCAGCATCCGGCCCGTCGACTATTTGATTCTTTTTGGTGAGGAACCTATTCTAGAATTTGCGGGCTGACTCTCCGGGTTGTTGAGTTACGTGACTTAAATCGTCTGCATCCGGAGGGCGGACATAAGTCCCTTGAAAATTTGCCCGAAAAGCATCCTCGAGCTCTTCCCAACTTCCAATGGTATTTTCAGGGAGGCTTTTAAGCCAGTGCCGTGCTGGCCCTTTGAGCTTGAGGGGTAAGTATTTTATGGCATGGAGATCATCTCCTCTAGCCATGTGTATGTGGAGGATGTAATCCTCTATCCAGACTCCTGGGTCTATTGTTCTGTCGTATGCCTCTATGTTTACGGGTTTAAATCCCGCTGGGAATTCGTGATCCAACACCTCGTTGGTGAAACATATGGGGTGTGCGGCTCCCCTGTATTTGGGTGTGCCGTGATATCCGAATATTTGGCGTGTTGCATTGCTTAAAAGAGCTTGCTTTCTTGGCCCGTACATGGATCTAACTAGGCCATCCTTTTGATACGGATCCTTATGCGGATCGTGTGCCGGTTTGTGTGCGGTGCTGCTTGCCGTTCTATGCTTGTCATGTGGTCGTCTATCCGACCGGGCGGCCTCTTTATTCTTTGATTGTGGGGGCTCTAAGGCCTCCTCATCGAATCCGGGCAGTAGTTTGCGCTTCGGGTAGCTCTTTGTTTGGCGACTGTCGCCATATTTGTCTGCGGTGTTGAGTACTTTGCTCCATCTGATTCTAAGTGCATCTTCCGTAGTTTTGAGCTTCCGCTTCTGCTTTTTCAGGCTACGCGCAGTGGCGACGAGCCTTTTGTGGAGGTTCTTCTGCTCCAACAACTTGTCCGGTGTCAGATCGTCCAGACTGTTATCTTCTCCGGGAACGGGTTGTTTATCCAAGTTGTCCTGTTCGTATGGTTGTTCAATGGCATGTTTGTCGTCCATCGGTTCGACCTGCTCTATGGCTGGGTCTGTATGGCCGCCATCTTTGTCGAGGCGAGACTTTGTGTGGCGCTTTCGTCGCCGTCTTGATTGATTTTCAAGGGATTTATGCTTCGTAGCGTCCCGTTGTTCCTCGTCGTCACTTCCTTTAGGTGTATCCACCATGTATACATCGTGAGATGTGGTGGCTTTCCAGTACCCTGTAGGTGCTGGTTCGTGGTTATCTCCTACATCGTCGTCCATACCGTCGATGACTTCGGAGTCGAAATTAAGCACGTCGTTTAAACTTTCGACAGTGGCTATGTAGTGGGTGGTGGGTGGGTGTTGAATTTCTTCGTCGTCCGCATCCCAACCTTCCTGACCATAGTCTGGCCAGGGCTCTCCTGATAAAGAGAGAGACTTTAGTGAATTCAGGATGTCGCCAAAGGGTGAGTGCTGAAAGATGTCCGCGACAGTGAACTCCATAACCGGCGCCCAATCGGATTTGATTAGCAGGGGTGCGGGAGGTTCGGAGTCCGGAGAGGAGTCCGGCACCTCAGAATCACGGGCTTTGCAAAGGACAGGGATGATGTTCGGCTCAATCGTCGTAGAGATCGTAGCCCCCGAGGCGGTGTCCAGCCACTCGACCTCGATCAGCAAAGTCGGCTCCGAGCTAAGGGTCGGAGCGGACGCTGGTGCGGCCTCCAGGGCATTGTTCAGCGGCAAAGCTAGATCATACCCATCGAGACAGTGCAGCGTGCTTGGCTGTGGCTCGAATCCGTCGAAGATCAAGTCTCCGCGGATGTCAGTCGTGTAGTTTAAACTTCCAAATCTGACCTGATGGCCAGGGGCGTAGCTTTCGATCTGCTCCAGATGGCCGAGTGAATTAGCCCGCAGTGCAAAGCCACCGAATACGAAGATCTGTCCGGGGAGAAAAGACTCGCTCTGGACCACGTCATTGTTGATGATCGAAGGAGCCATCGGGCCTAAAGGTGACGACACAGAGGAACTCTCAATGAAAGCACCAATGTCGGTGTCAAAACCGGCGGATCTCGGGTAGGGGTTCCCGAACTGTGCGTCTAGGCGGATGGTAACAGGAGACGAGGGACACGATGTTTTTACCCAGGTTCGGGCCCTCTCGATGGAGGTAAAACCCTACTCCTGCTTGATTAATATTGATGATATGGGTAGTACAAGAGTAGATCTACCACGAGATCGAAGAGGCTAAACCCTAGAAGCTAGCGTATGGTATGATTGTTGTTTGTCCTACGGACTAAAACCCTCCATTTTATATAGACACCGGAGAGGGTTAGGGTTACACAGAGTTGGTTACAATGGTAGGAGATCTATATATCCGTATCGCCAAGCTTGTCTTCCACGCCAAGGAAAGTCCCATCCGGACACGGGACAAAGTCTTCAATCTTGTATCTTCATAGTCTGGGAGTCTGGCCAATGGTGATAGTTCGGCTATCCGGACACCCCCTAATCCAGGACTCCCTCACTTGCCATTATCATTTTAACTGCGGCACTACGATTGGCGTGAGTCTCCTGATTCCTGACCACCTCCATACAGGTGCCTCTCCTAATGCTCCACCATGTACTAGAGGCTGGCTCTTGCATGAGAGCCCACTTCTCCAATTTTTCCTTGCCTCTCTTTCCTCCACATATCCAAAAATGCCATGTAAAGCGCACTATTGTACTTACTTTTACTTGCTCCTACAGGTGCTAAGCTTGTCACATAGGCATAAAGTCTGATGTGGCAAGTTAATCAAGAAGAGAGAGACTAGTTTGGCGACCCAAGGAAGAAACGGTGCTAAGCATGTGTACCTAGGTGAAAGACAATTTTGAGTCTATAGCTAATTAAATGAAGCAAACTTAGCAACACCATTTCATTGGAAGAGGTCACTCCTTGGCAAATGCAATAAATACTAGTACTCCCTGTGTCCCATAATATAAGAACGTTTTTGGCACTACACTAGTGTCAAAAATGTTCTTATATTATGGGACGGAGGCAGTACGAAGAAAGAGATAGAGAGGAGTAAAAAAATTCACTTATAGCCAACCTTATAGCCAACCTTGTTGTAGTATGAGTGACTAAGTGATGACTATGTATGACATGCCAACATCAGATAGCCTATCGCACCATGTTAAATCTCCAAGGGCGCGACCGCGTGAGCGATGCGACGGTCGTGGTAGGCGCGACCATGATACGAGCTGCTGGCAGCCCTTGGATCTGAGATCAAACGATCGCATGCTAAGTTGCTGAAAATTTGCAGAATAACCCTCCAGGATAGGATATTCACCCATAGGTCTAGAATCACGCCATGCAACCGTTCGATCTCAGATCCAAGGGCTCTCGGAAGCCCGTATCATAGGAGAATGGAAAGCCACTACCCTGCCGTTTGCACGCTGGCAGTTCGCTCCTACTCGTCCCCGCACGTCCTTCAATACTACGGCGGTTCGCTCCTAGTCGTCTCGTCCATTCACATTACGAAAGTTCCACTAATCCTAACCCTCCTCCCAAATCCATGGCGTCCCAAATCTCCACGATCGGCGGTGAGTACAAGGTTAGAACCATCACCGGCGATGAGTTCGACGTCATCTACACCCGTTCTTCCGCGACGGTGAAAGGATGCCTTTCTCGCTTCAGACGCATGTTCAAAAACTCAGATGATGAGTGGGTCGCTGGGCTACATGTTGAGTACACCACAGTCCTGGGACAAGAGAAGGATCTAAAGGACGAAGAGAGGAAGAAGCCCACCGTGATCCAGGTTTGCGTACATAATGTTTGCTTGGTCTACCACATATGCCATGCCGACATTGAGTGCCAGGATTTTAAGAACTTCCTCAAGGACAAAACAGTGAAATTCGTTACTGTAGACTTTAAGAATGACAAAGAAGTCCTGGGTCGGATAGGCCTCGTTGTAGGCAACCCCTTCGACCTCCAGAAGAATCCGCTGGTGCCCTCTCGTCAGCCTTCAATGCTGACCCTGGCAGGAGCCATGGTTCATCCTTCGTACCGTAAACTGGAGAAACCTCATTACACGTTTCATCGTCATGCATGGCAGCGGAATGTACTAGATATAGACCACATCCACTATGCTGCAATGGATGGCTACCTTTGTTTCAATATCTACAAGGGTTGGATTTATAGCAATAGCCAAGTGTGCGGTTCAAGCAAAGAAGTATCGGCCAAGAGGAAGAGGGAAAAGGACGAAGTCGAGGACGTGGACGAGGACTCCGAGTAAGGTGGCAGTGTCATTGCTCATGGTGGTTCTAAACTTCTAATGCATTGTCTACCGAATTAGCTGCAGAGTTTAATTTCAGGTGTGCTTAGTTTAATTTGAGGGGTGTGTTGTGCTGAGCCCCCAGCAGAACTATGTTATGTTTCTTCTCGTTACTTTAACTCTTCAGTATGTACATACTACTAGTATTTCTTTAACAGAATTTAGCACCCCAATTAAGAATGTACTAGCTTTTTTAATAGTACTATATGCATAATTTGGCGACGAGCGCTCTCTATATGTACCACCTTTTTTTTAATTTCAATTTTTGCTCCATGGCGCAATCCATCGATAGTACTACTGTACAAAAGTATACATTTTTTAAAAGGCTAGAGTACTGTTCATCACATATATAGCCAGTTAAAGTCTCAACCTAGTACAACGTGCATGCCATGTAGTAAACCGATACGGAGCAAGTATAGTAAAAATGAGGTGATTTTACTGAGCGATCGGCGGGGGAGCATGGCCTGTCATGCGGTCCCACGTGTCATGATGTACCAAGGCGAGGCGTGTGTCCCTCTTGAGGCAGAAGCAATACTACGTGGTTTGAGATGATGGCGAACCGAAGTGTGAAATAATGGTTGCTTCGTCCGTCTGGGAAGGTGCGGCATTGTGATTTGATGTCTCATTGCTCATTACTACTACTGGGCCAGTACGAGTGGGGTGCGTCCCCCTGCTGTTCTGCACTGTTGTTTGGTGCTTGACACGTCGACCCGGTTGCTACATGTCCCACATGTCGGCGATAGGAAGTACAGAATTCATGAAAGGGAGCGTTGATGGAGGAGTATACTACAGAATTCATGAAAGGGAGCGACTTAGTTTTGGAAAAATCTGTTTTTACGGAGTACGTACCCACTAGGGTTTATAGGGCTCATCTAAAAAACATTCGTTTTTCCGTTTGATAAGTCTCAATTCTACTATACTAGTAGTAGTACCATTACATGTTGGATTTTGAGGTGCGTTAGATCACCCGACGCAAGGAGTGTCAAGAGGAAACTAACCAATGCATGTACAAGTTCATGGAAATTTAGTGGTCATTCAAGCATTTGTTCTAATTAATGCCTCGGTAAACATAACTTCTTGAGAAAAATGAGCGTACTAATTACTTGTGCAAACTATGAAATTAATTCGACCACTCACCGTCTACCTTGGTTGGAGAGATTTTGAAATTGAGCTATGAACTGGAAAGGAGGGAGTAGTAACTTTCGTCTCGATTACTATTTGTGGCCTTGTATAGATGCAAAATGTATTTTTTTATAGTGGCCTTGTATAAGTAAATGGAGGGAGTACTAACCAAAGTACGTAGTAGGGACGAGGAGTAAACGGGGGGCGTAGTAAAATTTTCTCCTCGTGCTGCGAGCCACCGCGCGCGTGGGCGAGGGAGCAAGCTTCATCTCATCCTGCGAGCCACCGCGCTCGTGGGTGGGGGAGACGGAGTACTAAGCAAGCTTCTCCTCATTCTGCGAGTTGACGGGACACATCAAAAGTACTCCAGTGTATAGAGCCCTACTTCTAAGGTAGGCCCCACATGGTTTGCCTCTTTTTTTAATTTAACATAACGCGTCAAGTCACAATTTGTTTGTTCACCCGTGGTAGACGATCCTCCCTCCACCAAGTGGACAACCAGTACACGTGCCAAATTACCACGTGGGCTGCCTTTTTCGTACATAAATGAGCTCCACCGTGTACCCGCACGGGTGTGGTTGGGAAAGAACGGGAGTACGTGCGTCGTGCGTGCACCTCTTCTCTTCGTGCACGTCCCCCACCTATGTGTGTGTGCGTGAGAGAGATACAAACCTAGACATAATGCGCCGTCCATCCCCATGCCTCCACCCAGTCCGACCACCAGTCACCCACCACGCCCCACTCCTCCTCACCTTATCTCTCATCTTTCTCCCTCCATTTTTATATACAAGGGGCCACTATCCAAATTACAATTTGCAGATATACAAGGCCACTAACACTAATCGATGCAATATTAATGGTGTTTGCCTCGTGGTACTAGCAAAGGAGGACATTAATTATCCCTTGCATGCATGCGGCATTTTGTAAAAAATGCATCTTGATGTTCCGTGCAATGCACGAGCATCTTGCTAGTCCATGAAAATAACACATGGCAAAATTCCACGGCGAACGAGGGATTTGAATTTGTTGGGAGGGGCTGTTTGGATCTTGCCCGGGGTAGCCAAAATATTGGCGACCCTTTTGTCCACCGGTGCCTTTGCCACCGATGAAAGAGGAATGGCTTGGGTGCTCATGCTGTCATGCATCCTCCAGCGTGCACGTTGGAGACGAGCTCACACGAGCTGTGTTTTTTGTCCCACAACAGCGCCCGAGCCGCCCGCAGACCGACCGGCGACCCGCGAATTACTCCATCCAACCGTACCCGCACACATTATGACAGCAACTCAACCAACCGGACGAAATTGACGCAAACACATAGACAAACTGATATTTCATATAAACAACAACGGAAATCATATAAAATACCGGATTTTCATACAAACATGACGAATTTAATTACATTCAAATGAACTATGTGGTGCTAGTTCTGGACAGCACAGGTATATAATACCTGGCCTAAATGGTCGCCCGCCGATCGATTTGTGTTCTTCATGTCCGGCAGCACGATCACCGGACTGTCGGGAGCCCCGGAGGTATATGCTTCAGCCAAAGGACGGCTCGCTTCCCCACTGCCCAACTGATATCATTGGCTGGTGCCAAAGATGATGGTGGCCAGCACCGGTTCGAGTTCATCACCGGCCACTACTTCGCCATGGCCGGCACTGGCTTGAGTTCATCCTAACATTCCCCTCTTCCGTGGAGCCCATGCAGGGTCGACGAAGGTCCTCGCAGCAAAAGGATCTGGCAAGACACCTGCTGTGTATGCCGGCATCGCCTCCGTTGTGGCCTTCATGGGATCCAAGCGGTGGTGGCCTCCCATGTTCTACTTCTCCTCGATGATGGCGGCGGACGCAGAGGCGCTGGCCACTGACTCATTGCTCTCCGCGCACCCGGCTTCTGTCGCTGCTTGCATGGCGCGGCCGCCGGCATGGGAGTCTCGGCCATAGAAACAGGAGACGCGGTACGAGGCGGAAGCGTGGACGGCAGCAACGACGCCCGTGTGCTGCTCCTCGTCGAGCTGGCCTGGAGCGGCGAGTTGCTGAACCGTGCGCCGGCTTGGGGCGGCAACTGGTTCCGTCGGGCGAGGGGAGGGAGGTGGATTAGCGAGCTTCATAGCTCGTGTCCGGCGGGCTACCCAGCTGGCTTGGATGCGGAATAACTACTCTTCGTAAGCCATTGTAAGAGTGGACAAAATGGTGGAGGAGATAGGGGAGCGGCGGAGGTGTGCGATTCTTGGCCGGCGTTTGGCCTCGTTTAAATAGGAGATTAAATAGACGGCGGACGGGAGGAGCTCGGCCGATGGTGCGTTTAATGCCGGCCCGGTCATCAACGGACGTGTGCCCAGAGTGGGTTTCTCGGATTCCACACGGGCGGGTTTCATGGAGGCGTTTGAATGCGGCATGCAGGCGTGTTCAGCCGGGCGTGCCGCGAGTGGCACCCTCGACTCTGACCTAGGACACCGCGCTGTTCTTCCACTAACGTGTGGGATCTTGGGTGCATGGCCTACATGTCAGTGACCCAACGCAGTAGCGCACAGCAGAGGAACCTCTGGTGGGCCAGGGCGGTCAAAAGCGGGCACTTCATAAACCGATGATTGTTCATTGAGTGTGACGTCATCTTTTTCATGTAGATAAGCCCACTATGTTGATAGGCCATTTGATACGTTGTGATTCATAAAGACCGCTGCAAACATCAATGTTCTGCTTATCACAAATAAGATTGATTAATACCCGTAACAATCCATGTCCTTACCAAAGGGTGCATGCACATATAGGTTGAGCGTGTGTCCTGCATCGTGTGCTGTTGATACGTCTCCAACGTATCTATAATTTTTGATTGCTCCATGCTACTTTACCTACTGTTTTGGACTATATTGGGCTTTATTTTCCACTTTTATATTATTTTTGGGACTAACCTATTAACCGGAGGCCCAGCCTAGAATTGCTGTTTTTTGCCTATTTGAGTGTTTTGAAGAAACGGAATATCAAACGGAGTCCAAATGGAATGAAACCTTTGGGATCGTGATTTTCCAACTGAACGTGATCCAGGAGACTTGGACCCTACTCCAAGCAGTGCCAGAGGTGGTCACGAGGGTGGAGGGCGCGCCCCCTACCTCGTGGGCCCCCTGACGCTCCACCGACGTACTCCTTCCTCCTATATATACCTACGTATCCCCGAACGATCAGAACATGAGCCAAAAACCTAATTCCACCGCCGCAACCTTCTGTATCCATGAGATCCCATCTTGGGGCCTGTTTCGAAGCTCCGCTGGAGGGGGCATCCACCATGGAGGGCTTCTACATCATCACCATAGCCCCTCCGATGAAGTGTGAGTAGTTTACTTCAGACCTTCGGGTCCATAGCTAGTAGTTAGATGTCTTCTTCTCTCTTTTTGGATCTAAATACAATGTTCTCCCCCTCTCTCGTGGAGTTCTATTCGATGTAATCTTCTTTTTGCGGTGTGTTTGTTGAGACCGATGAATTATGGGTTTAGGATCCAGTATTATCTATGGAAAATATTTGATTCTTCTCTGAATTCTTTTATGTATGATTGAGTTATCTTTGCAAGTCTCTTCGAATTATCCTTTTTGGTTTGGCCAAATAGATTGTTAGTTCTTGCAATGGGAGAAGTGCTTAGCTTTGGGTTCAATCTTGCGGTGTCCTTACATAGTGACAGAAAGAGTTGCAAGGCACGTATTGTATTGTTGCCATCGAGGATAACAAGATGGTTTTTTTATCACATTCCATGAATTTATCCCTCTACATCATGTCATCTTGCTTAAGGCGTTACTCTGTTTTTAACTTAATACTCTAGATGCATGCTGGATAGCGGTCGGTTAGTGGAGTAATAGTAGTTGATGCAGAATCATTTCGATCTACTTGTTTTGGACGTGATGCCTATATACATGATCATTGCCTATATATACTCATAACTATGCTCAATTCTGTCAATTGCTCAACAGTAATTTGTTCACCCACCGTATAATACTTATGCTCTTGAGAGAAGCCACTAGTGAAATCTATGGCCCCCGGGTCTATTCTCATCATATCAATCTCTATCACTTTATTTACTTGCTTTGTTTTTACTTTGCCTTTTACTTTTCACTTTGCATCTATCTATCAAAAATACCAAAAATATTATTTATCATCTCTATCAGATCTCACTCTCGTAAGTGACCGTGAAGGGATTGACAACCTCTAAGCGTTGGTTGTGAGTTGCTATCGTTTTGTGTAGGTACGAGGGACTTGTGCGTGGTCTCCTACTAGATTGATACCTTGGTTCTCAAAAACTGAGGGAAATACTTATGCTACTTTGCTGCATCATCCTCTCCTCTTCGGGGAAATCCAACGCAGTGCTCAAGAGGTAGCAAGAAGAATTTCTGGCGCCGTTGCCGGGGAGGCTCACGCAAGCAAGTCAACCATACCAAGTACATATCGCAATCCCTATCTCTCGCATTACATTATTTGCCATTTGCCTCTCATTTTCCTCTCCCCCACTTCACCCTTGCTGTTTTATTTGTCCTCTCTTTCCCAATCTCCTCCTCTCTTTTCCGTTTGACTTTTCTCGTTGCCTTTCTGTTTGCTCGTGTGTTAGTTTGCTTGTTTGTCGTCATGACTAGTCTCTTATCTTCTTCGTTATCTCCCGAGAATGAAGTTCTAAATTTTAAGCAAAGGGAGGGAGAAAATCTAAAAGATGCTTGGTATAGAATTTGCAATGCTCAAAATAAATCTACCAGGAAGCAATCTACTTCAGTTCTTCTTCGCAATTTTTACATAGGTGCTAATCCTTGGTATAGATATATCCTTGATACCATTACCGGAGGGAACTTTTTGGGTAGCCATACTTTTGATTCTTATAATGCTTAAATAGATATATTTGGCTCACCACCCCTTTTGATTAATGGAACTACGTTAACTTTGGAACTATTGAAAATAAAGTTGCTACCATTGAATCAATTGAGAATCTTGATAAAAAGATCCACAATCAAATTACCCAATATGGATCTAAGGTAGGAATGACTTTGAGAAATATTAAAGAAAAAGAACCCATAGTTAATGAGAAAATAAATTTAGATTCCACAGCAATCGATAAACTTGAGGGTATCATTAGCAACTTGGGAACCGCTTTTTCTTCCATTCAAAACACTCCAAGTTCTTCTACTAAAAATACTAAGCTTATGTATGTTCCTAAGAATAAGGGTGAATCATCTAGTAAGGAAACCGCGGATCTTAAATCTATAAGTGTTCATCCCAATCTTTTTACCATCATTAAGGAACCATTTGCTATAGAAGAATTTTTCGATCTTTTGCCTGAAAATTTGACAATTACTAGGAAGGAAGAAAATTCTAGAGGAGGTAGATGCCTCATTGAAGAAATTGCCTACCAAAGATGGCAATACCTAGATCTATCCTTGCTTTTATGCCTAGCTAGCACTACTAGGGAAAACCCTAGCAGTAGCGCGGGTTTTGTGTCCACTAGTAGCATGGGAGGCCACGCTACTAATAAGGCGCTACAACTATTGCTTAGCAGTAACGCGTTCCTACATGCGCTACTGCTAGGAAAAATAGCTGCAACATTTATTCAGTACCGCGCTACTGCTAAGGTAACTACTTGCAGCGTGTTTTCTTTCCATCGCTACTAGTATTTTTTTAGTGTATTTATGCGCCATCGTACAAATATTGGTACAATGCCAGTTATGAGGTTTACATCATTATGTCCATAATAGTGTGTCAAATGAAGGTGGATTAGGTTCAAGTGGAGGCAATATGTGGTGCATGTCAAAAGTATACTACTAATCCAAACTTGATCTAGTTTGGACTAGTAGTACTTTCGATGTGCACCACATGTTGCCTCCACTTGAATCTAATCCGCTAGCACAAGCTATTTAATCATCATCATAGTCATTACCACCAACAGTATTTATTTAATCACCACTAACACTAGCTAATAATAATCATCATAGTCATTACCACCAACACTAGCTATTTTATCATCATAGTAATAGTGTAGCACATCATCATCCTCAAACTCATTTCTAGCTAGCTAATCACTCCTGCTGCTCTCTCTTAGGTAAAATAACATAAAACATGTATAGCTCTCCTCCTTGATCAAACTGGAGCATGCAGATGAACCTGTCTCCTAATTGTGGGTAGCGCATCTGTTTGCTGCCCCCTAGTACTTATCTGCGCTCCCCCATCACATATTTGGTCTAGTCTTGCACTATTAAGCATTCGTCGCTAATCTTGAATGCACTAAAGTAATCTGTAGGATATCTTGGCCGTAAGCTGATAATACTCATGGTACCTTTAGTCTCGATCCCAAAAGGCACAACATTCATCGGGAGTCCCTGTTGAAGAACATCGTATGGTAACATACTTAGCAATGAAGTTTAGCTTCAAAAATAATGTATGGAAAAGATGCACTGATGACAAATAGTAAAAATCTTACCATCGTCCCTAAATAGATGTGACCGTAGTTCATTACAAACACTATTGGTCGCACATTTTCAGTACTAACATTTCTAAATGCAAGAAGAAAATTTGTCTTGACAGTATCAAGATCCTCAAGCCATGAAACATAATGACTGAGCTCCTCGCAATTGAGTTCAGCCCCAGGACAGTATACGGTCCTGTCTACCAAGCGCTGGACATGTTTGCTTGCACCAAAATAAGCTGACAATACAAATTAGTTGTCAACTATTTTTGAATAAACAATATCAAAGACGTAAATATATATGGTTGAGAAACTTACATAATGGTATAACTGGAGGCGTCTGCACATCGACCCAGATGTCGGTATTACCTTCAATATCATCTTCCGGACGAATATCAAAGGTGATAATCATATCAGGCTCAAATGCATAAGTCTTGCATAGTGCTCACCATGTTTTGCATCCAAAATAGGTGTAGTCGTCTCAATTGTATAATTTTGCATGGAAAATATAACCATGCTCAGTCTTCAAGTAAACTTTCTTTTCCTCCATACTATGACTGAAACCTATCTTATCCAATACAAAAACTCTTGCATGGCAGGGGATACGCTAGTAGAATAGTAAAAAAATATAAGTTGAAGCAAATGAAGCAGATGTCATGCTTAATTACGAAAAAAGACTTGTCATTGTGACTTACTGTATCCACTTCGAAGTTCTCGTCCAGCTTGATGCTGAAGCGCCTATCATCATCTAGGAAGATTCCGTAGCACAGGCCGCGCTCATCTTCGCAGTATTTGCAAATTCCGAAATCCTTTTCGTCGTCAGACATTTCCTATGTTCATAGTTAAAACATTAATTGAAAATCGATGAAGACAACTACCAAGATACTCAACACACAAATCCGAGGCACTCGATATTTCCTACATATTCTGGCACAAGTCATGCCAAAATTCACGGAAAAATCCGGCATGACCTTTGCTAAAATCGGACATATCGAGCGCCTGAAATTTGCCAGAACAGAAATGAATCAACACTCCGGCAAAAAATAGGCCACTCGGAGGTGTAACCTGCAAACATGATCGGCCACTTGGATATTGAGCAACACAAGATATACATTTCAAAATATCTTATAGGACTCAAATTAGCATGCATTCAATAAGCAAAAGTAAATCATCTGATGCGTCCGTACATCGTCGAATATTATCACTAATACATCACGAATAGTGTCATACATATAACATCACTAATACAACTAAAACTCTAGCACACAACGGGTATCGGCACGGGCGGTGGACACCCACAGAGAAGGAACCATCACGGGATCATAGCTCCAGTGAGATCGCCGGAGAACCTGCCAGGTATTGGAGAACGGCCTGTGCTCCAACGCAAACAAGTAGCAACGGACGTGCACATCCTCCTCACTGACACGGTGACGCACCACCTCCTCGGAGTCTTCTAGCCTCTGGATCGTCACTGGCCCACGCGACCGCCACCAAAGAAGGTTCGGGTCAATGACAGGCTGGCTACTCACCAACCTGCGCCCCCCGGTAGGTAGCGCCTCCCAGTACCACCCCGGCGGAGCCCAGTCCCGGACATGGCCGATCTGGTCAAGCAGGTGCCGTCCTCCGCCGACTCGACAAGGAGGATGCGGGATAGGCATCGTCCACGTCGAGGTGGGAAAAAATGCTTTAACTAAAAAATAGAAACAAGTTCTTACTAACTAGTTCTATTAATTCAACTAGTTCTTACTAAAAATAAACTTATAGCACTAAATAGCTAGGGTTCATACTAAGCAGAGAAGAGGGATTGGAAGGGGAGAGTTCTTACAGAGGGCGGGGAGATGGTGGCACCGAGGCGCGGCAAGGCGGGGTCGGGGGAGACGGCGGCGAGGCGGGTTGAGGGAGACGGCGGCGAGGCGGGGTCGGGGGAGACGGCGGC